>NW_020537646.1:26989301-27003708 GCF_003426905.1 Ctenocephalides felis
TTGTTATTGAAAATTTATATAAATTAATTTGCAAAATGTTATTTTTATTTAGTTAATATATAAATAAATTTTCATTAGATGATTTTCATTCACAAATCATATTTCCACCAATATAGTTAATAACCTCCTTAAATCAAGAACGTCCCACGTAATCTTTTAATAGCCTTCATTTGAAATTTTATCAGAAATATCCTCTACATCAAATTCTCGTCAATGGCGCAGAAAATGAAAATCTATTTTCCTCAATAATTTCTATTCATTATTCAGTAGCCATTCACAAAAGCTTCAGCGAATATATTTTAAAACTTAACTAAACTATTGATTCACGTAGCTTTTTATTCCATCTCTTCTATTTGAAAAACGTATTTCTCGACTGATGACTTCTGAATAGAACGAAAAAATTGAATGATGGAGTTCAGAAAATGATTCTAAGTAGCCTCAAGTAGATAAATAAATAAGGTGTACTAATAAATTGTACATGAATTTGACAAATCTAATTAAAATTAATTATTAATATAAAATATCAGAAATAGAAAAACGTAGATCACTCATCATATATAAATAAAGTAGGAAGTAAGAGGTAAAAGACGTAAAAATGATGAAGTATGTTTGGTGGAACAAGTTTCCAATATTGCATTGATCACATTTGCATTTATCGGTAGTTTCTCTAATATATTTTCTGAATTGTTTTTGATTAATGATATAAAGCTATATTCAATGACAAAGTTACATGTGTCTATTTTATACCTTTTGGGTAACCAAAACTTAAAAGTCCATTAAACATGTATGGCATCAAAATTTGTTGTACAAGTTGGAAAAATACACTCGCTAATATATTCTGGATTTATTGTACCATATAATGACGTCAATAACAATCTAGTTCGTCGCGGAAACAAAACAAAATTTCGTCGACGCCAACTCGCAAAATAGCGCGCGAAATTCAAATCAAATGCAATTACCTGGTTTATGAATATCGCAAAACCATAAGCCGAATGTTTGTACAAGCCAATGCGGAATGGTATTGAAACAAAAGTTATAATAGGCTACTGCTATATTGGTATATATGGGTATATATACGACCGTCTGTGTTCAGAATTGGATTTTACTACCCTGACAAATCTGTATGGACAGGTAATACTCTTATTGTTTACTAGTTTTGCTAGTTGTAATATTTATGAAAAATATTATGTATAGAATATATTATGTTTAAGAAATCTTTAAGAAGTATAATATACCTTCAGCATCGCTAGAACTTTTTTAAAGAAAAAACAGATTCTAAATTGTTAAAGATATAATTTTCTTGAGGAGTTTCTATCTTATTAACTTCTTGTAGGATAAGTAATAGTAATCGCAAAACAATTGAAAACATTTTTTTATTTATCTTTACATTTCAAATGTTTCTGAATATTTTGGCATACCTCAGAAAATGGACGTATGTGTGTGTATGTGTGTATGTGCGGATACAAATTTTCGTCGACGGTTTCGGGAACACGGGTCAACTGATTTGAATGATTCAAAAAAAAAAAATCGATTCGTATTGATAATGAATCGTGTTGATTAGTTTTTGCCGAAGACAGGTCGAGCCGATTCGGAGATATAGGGCAAAAAGTGCCAAAAATGGTAACTGATTTTTTGAGAGAACGGAGCGTCTCGTTTGTATGATTTAAAAAAAAACATTTTATATGTATTGACGAAATGAAATGTTTGGGAAGGCAGGTTTAGCGGTTTCGGAGATCCAATAAAAAAGTAGAAAAAAATGCCATTGGCGGACAAAAATGATCATTAGACAAATGTACATCAAATTATCTCGTATTATATAGATATTTTAAAACAACAAAACAATTTTGTGTATTTTCTATGACTTCCGTACTAACGTTTTATCCGTTAAACTGCGACGTGGCGCCTATATTTCGTTTCTACGCAGCTAACGTATTGCGAATGCTTAGAAAAACAGTTCAAAATTTTCAAAATATTTCAAATTATAAAAAAATCAAATCGTTCAAAAATGTCAAATGTTTTAAAAAAATTTAAAAACTCGAAAATTGATTTTTTTTTCAATATTCTAAAAGAAAAATGAATCAATTTTAAAAATTTTAATTTTTGGCACGGGAAGTTCCAGCAATTTGCTTTAAGGCACGATGCCATGCACCGCTAGTTTTAATTTAATTTAAAGTTGATAAACTAATAAATTTTAATTAATTAAACTGGATATAGATAGAGATTCTCAAAGCTCATAGTACTAACTTTTGTTTATATTTCAAAAGCATTTTAATTTTTATTGAAGACTATTCTCTTAGTAAAATAAATCAATTACAGTAGAATCCGTTTAGTATGACATCGAAGGGACGCCGAAATCTCGTCATATCATAATATCATATCATAATGCGAGAATAAAATCTTACAATTTGAAGTGAATTAATATTTAAAATCTTTTCAACAAAAATTCGCAAAAAAAATGTTTGTTATTTTCATTTTATTGTGTATTCAAAAGTATCATTTACTTTAAAGAAAATCTAATAGTGGAGTAAATGTTTAATCTTCATTTTTCTTTTCTTCTATTAATACAATTTTTATAAATATAATTTATATTAAAAGTAAGAAAATAGTATATAACTTTAAAAATTACGTTTTTCTAACAAAAAGTCAAAATATTTATATTCTTCTATCAAATTTCATGTATAATATCCCTTTTGTAAATATCAAGGAATGTTGTTCGTTCAACAAGCTAAAACGCTATTAATTAAATCCAATTACGCGCAAAATAGAACCGTGTTTAAAATTGTGTTTAATGTACAGCAACTATTTTATAGCATATTTAACGAAAATTATACAAAGCAATGACAAACGCACGCGAATAATTTTAATCTTTTAGCCAGCAATTGATTTGCATTAACTAATTTGCATGAAATTTTCGCTTTTATGGAATTTATTGAACATAGTAGAAATACGCAAATATATCGAGTGTCACCTGAAATGATTAATTGAACGATTATATTTATCAAAATTGAACAAAAGATCATTTATTACTATTTTTATAAACAAGTTAGTTGCATGAATAGAAGACTTGTATTATATAAAAATTTATAAATAAATTTATTTATTTTTTCATCAATTATTTATTCACATGAATAACAGTAGATTATTATTACTATGAATAACAATAGATTATAATCAACAATAGATAGTCAAGAGTATTAATATTATTGAAAATTAAAAAATTGTGGAGACCATTTTTGTAGGGTTTATGCTATTGTCACTATATTTCATAAAGATATAGTCTTTAAATTAAAATTTTGTGGTGATAGATATTCAAGATTGAGCTTGGAATTGAAAGATTGAAATATTATTTTGAATATCAAGATTTTTCAATATGTTAATTCCTTTCGGTTGAATTTTAATTCATGAATAAGGGCTGACAATATCATGATAATAAAGTTTTTTATTATTTTGGCTTATCTTATGAGAAAATAATTATATCAATATAATCGTAATGCATAATGTAACTCATGGTCTCATAGATTCATAATTCAAACATATCTTAGATTTTTCAATTTTTATTTTTCCAATGATTTTGTTATAGTTCTTATAATAATCAATAAGTAAATTTAGACAAATGAAAAAATAGCTGAATTGTTGAAGAAACTAGTGGTGCGTGGCATCGCGTCTTAATGCAAATTGCTGGAACTTCGGTTGACCCGTGTTCCCGAAATCGTCAACGACAATTTATAATCGCACACATACACACACATACATAGACAAACACACACACACACACATACATCCATTTTTTCTAAAGTATGTCAAATTGTTCAGAGGAGCTTAAAGACGTAAAGTTATGCAAACATTTTTATTTCCGATTTTTTTTTGCAATTACTATAACTTACCCTAAGAAAAGTTAAAAATAATTACATTCCCCAAATATCATATAAAACACAACGATTTAGAAAATAAAATTAGTTTTAATATTTTTATATTCATTGTACTGCAAATAGTTCTTTTCAAAATAAATGAAAAATGTCGCACTTATATATTCACTTAGGGACCGATTATGCCGCATAACAGAAAAATGTTATGGCAAGGCCATGTTGCGCTCCAACTTCCATATATTATGTTATTGAATCATACTGAATACTGTCAAAATGTCATGTATTTGCTGTGCATTCATGCGTTTTACACATAAACTGTAACGTCACTCATATGTTATGGAGCTGTATCAGAAACACACTGCTATCTAAGATCGTTTTTTTGACATTTGTGCGATTTCTGGGTTAGGTTTTCTATATAACAACCTGATAAAACCGCCTGACTGCACACCCACCGCATGGCTTTTGTCAATATTAGTATGGAAAATTCTTCATAACATGGCCTTGCCATAACATTTTTCTGTTATGCGGCAGAATCGGTTCTTTAGTCTAAGCGAAATCAAAGAACTATTTATTTATACTAAAATTTTTACTAAATCATACTTAAATCATTTAGCATTCAAATTTTTTATACAAAAATATTTAAATCATCACGAAAATTGCAATTGTAAAGCGTATTGCAATTTTCAAATAGACGTATGCTATTGCAAAGTTAAAAAATAGACTCAATATAAATATTGATATAAAACCATTATTTTCAATAATTTGCAATGCAATTCACATAACAGTGGTTGACTATACTTAAGTAGCAAATTTTTTTTTTTTTTTGAGAAATTTTGAGAAATGAGACTGCCATTCTCCGAACATCAGAAAATAAAATATTTCAGAAAGTAGAAATCAATAGTTATAATCACTATTTCTATTTTGAAACTGTGTGAAACCAGACCACCATTCTACGAACAACATAAAAAAGTATTTCAGAAAGTAGAACTTAATACTTATATTCATAATTTTAATGAGATTAAAATAATTATATAACGAATAGTTCTCTTCAAAGTAATGAAAAATACCGCATTTATATTGAAAGATATTTCACTATTCTCTGAATACTTATCGCTGACCCAGTTCCTGTATAAACTTCGCAGTAAATATACAACAAAAGTATTAGCCCGAACTGTGTACAACCTAATTCACTTAAAACCTGTACCGACTGAATGGTTTTTATTCGCTTTAACAAAGTTTTACTTTTAAATCCTTATCAACAGAGACTTTGGAAAAAAGCTTCCGAATACACGCCGACTATTTCTCGCTGCTTTCTTGCCACGTCTACTTCAACTTTAAAAACATTCGAAAACTGCAAATATAGTTGTACAGATGAATCTGAGAATGAAATTTAGAAGTGCGATCAATTATTTCATATGAAAAACTTAATAATAGTTTAAATGTAATATTGAAATAATTTTTTATTACATGTTAATCTAATACTAATGATATAAATTTGCATTGAATATAAGATTATTTGAGTATTTTAATTCTTTCCTAACATTTTTGAAAATCTTGAATGCTTGTTGAATAATTCAAATTGGTTCTCCCGAAAACACGCACACATCCATTTTTTCTAAGGTATACCAAAATTGTCAAAAACCTCTGAAACGAAAAGATATGCAAAAAAATTCATTTTAAATTTTTGGACAATTATTATAACTTAATAATACACAATTAAGATAATTGATAGTGAGAGTTGATAAAGATTTTAGATTATCACACCTAATAATTTTGTTGTTCAACCTAATAAATAAACTGTATAGCACTGAATCGATGTAATAACTATTATTTTCTAAACCTGGAACTTCTCGTACCTCAACAAAATGTTCGAGGAATATTTAATGTGTTCAAATCGATTATTATAAATACTGCAACAATTTTTATAATATTTATATAAACTGAATTCAAAATAAAAATTATTTATTTAAAGTATATAAGTGAGCTTTAGAACTTTAGCCAGAATTGAAACTAGAATTATTTTCAATATACAAAACAAAAATTGAATAAAAAAAGCACTTGCTTTGTCAACACAAGCAGATTTTTTTTTTGAATCATTCAAATCGGACGCTCAGTTCTCTCAAAAACTGCTATTTTTTGTACACTTAGCTCTGTATCTTTGAAACAGCTGGATCTGCCTTTGCCATAAATTGAAAACCACTTCTCCTAATCGTTACAAATTGAATGTTTTTTCGATCACTCAATTCGCATACTTTATTCTCTCATAAACTCAATTTATATTTTCTACACTCTTTGCCCCGTATTACCATGACGGCTGGACCTGCCTCTGCCAAAGACTAATCAGCACATCTTTCTATCAATAGAAATCGAATGTTTTTTTAACCATTCAAATCGGATGATCCGTGCGCCCAGAAATGTGGACTAAAAATGCAGACACACAAAACACATACACATCCATTTTTTCTTAGGTATGTCAAAATGTTCAGAAACCTGCAAAACGTGAAAATATGCAAAAATTTACATTTCAGATTTTTGGCCCATTACTATAACTTACCCTACGAAAAGTTAATTAAAGATAAAATAGTATAGTACGTTTTTGCTTCTGGGGAGAAAAGAACTAGATAATAAATTTTCGACAAATTGCAAAAAACATATTTATACAATGATGAATTAGATGACAATATTAATAATTATAGTTCGATAGTAGTTTATTCAAGACGTGTTATTTGTTGGATTGGTTTTCATAATATACTTAGTAAAAGTCAAATTGTATTTTTTTATCTCGCTCTACTCTATGAGAATATATGGTCATTTTATGTTTTTTGTCAATATTGAGTACACCTTGTCTTGAAGGTTATATAAAATCAAATATTTTCCAGATTTTATTTACAATTGAACTATTCACTCACAAATATAATTAATTTGAACTGATAATGCATGTTTACATTGTAATAAAAAAAAAAATGAATAAAACTTATTTTCTCATTACAGATTTTTAAGAAAATCTTTTGATTGCGCATAAATACTTTGATTTTATTCAAAGACTTCCTATTAATAATAAAAAAATTCTAATAGTATAATAAAAAAATAAATTATAAAACTAATAGAGAAAATAATTACCCAAACGATTAAATGAGGGAATAAAATTCAGAGTGAAGTTTCTCCGCTTCGAATTCTAATAAAGTTCCCACCGCGTTAGTTAATTGAATTTCAGTTTTGATTTCTATAGATTATTATTTCTCATTGAAAAACTTCTTTATATGTAAAATTATGAATCATTCAAAAACAATTGTATTGAGATTAAAATGCATCGAAAATCTTATATATTGGAAAACACAGAGCCATTGCCCATTTGCATATCGCCATGCTGCACACTCGAAAGCGGACGTGCGTGAGTGAAGAAAAAATAAGCAAAACACTTATTTGATGCGGTTTTTTGTTTATTTATCATTTATTTACTATGTGTTTTCTGTTTCCCGTACTGAAAAATACGATTTACATATCCCCATATCCCCGCCGTCGTCTGGGAAAGTACGGCGTTCGGGACGAACAACGCTGCACGCCCGATGAATAAAAACCGTGGAAATAATGAAAAGCTACAGAACGGGAAACTTTTATTTTGCGAAATCTTCATGTGTTTTCCCAAATTGTGTTTCGGTTGAAGCGTTAAGAGTTGGACGTACCGCAAATTGCACTAGTCGTTCCAGATTAAAATACGACGGTAAATAATTAAAGTTTTGTTAAACGAAAGGAGGATTAGTTCATTTTAAATTTATAAAGGGGCCGATTCAGACGTAAAATAGACCAATGTTACGTAGAGGCTATTTCACGCAGCGCTTCTCATACAAAATGGTACTAAATTCTGTCATAATATCATGTGATTGCTGTGCAGTCAGGCGTTACAGATAGAATACCTAACCTGAAAAACGCATAAATATAAAAAACAATGTTATCATAACTGCATTTTTGTGATACGTCGTAATTTATCTGTAAAACGCCTGATTACACGGCAAATACTTGGAATTTTAACAGTATTTAGTACCATTTTGTATGAGAAGCCCTATGTAATACAGCCCACACGTAACATTGTATATATACATAGTTTTCAGCCTATTGGATCAATTGTGATACTTCTAAAAATCATAATAATTATTAACAAAATACCAACGCAGTCTAACAGTGAAACATTGTGAGTCTTAGTGCGAGACCCATACAAATGTAAAAAAAAAATATACTTACTTTGTAATAAAATCTGTTTAAGATAATTGATAATTTAATGATTGAATTAATTGTAATGATATAAATAATTGATAATTTTTAAGAGGTTTTTTCTTGGATTTTTGAAACCGCTGGCCCTGCCATCCCAAAAAGTCAGCCAAATCAAAAAGTGAAAACTAGCTGTAAGTGGAATTCTGTCTTAAGGCAATTAAGGCATCGTGCCTTAAGGCAAATTGCTGGAACTTCCCGTACTAAAAATTATTATTTTTTTAAAAACGATTAACATTTTTGAAAAAAAAATTCTTTGAAAAAATAAGATTTTTGAGAAACTATAAATTAGACAAAAAATTACTTTTTTTGAAAAAATTTTTTTTTAAAAAAAAAATTTTTATATTTTTTTTTTTGAAAAAAAAATTTTTTTCTTTATTTTGACATATTGTGGAAGATCTGAACTTTATTTTCAAAGCAATCGTACTGCTTTAACTGCATAGGGACAAAATATAAAGCGCGTAAGCCCCGCGTCGCTGTATAACGCATAAGCATTGGTACGGAACCCATAGGAATGCAAACAAAATGTATACTTATTGTTAAAATCTCTATAAAATATCTGATAATTTGATGTGCATATGTCTAATGATCATTTTTGACCGCCAAATGGCTCATTTTTTTACTTTTTCCTCTATATCTCCGAAACCGCTAGACCTATCTTCATGAAAATTTTATCGATTCTTCATCTTGTCAATACAAGTGAAATATTTTTTGAATTATTGAAATCGGACGCTCCGTTCTCTTAAAAACTTAGTTACCGTTTTCGGCACTTTTTGCCCCGTATCTTCGGAACGGCTAGACCTGCCTTCGCCAAAAACTAATCAGCACGTCTCCTTATCAATACGAATCAAATGTTTTTTGAATTATTCAAATCGGTTGATCCGTGTTCCCGAAATCGTCGACGAAAATTTGTATCCGCACATACATACACACACATACATACATACATACACACACACACACACACACACACATACATCCATTTTTTCTAAGGTATGCCAAAATGTTCAGAAACCTCTGAAACGTAAAGATATATAAAAATTTTCATTTTTGATTTTTTTGCGATTACTATAACTTGCCCTACGGGAAGTTAATAAATGACACAGTTTTTGCGAAAACGGAGCGTCCGATTCGAATGATTCAATATGTGGGTATATCATATAGAAATTAAAATTATACTATTGATTAAATCGATTATTTATATTTATCAAGAAGTTGCACACCACGTCAAATGCCACTTACAACTAGTTAATTTTAATTTTGTGCCTTTTTTGTGACGTGTAGTAGATTTGTTTTTTATATTTGATGCGATGTGTGAACAATATGTTCACATAAATGTGCATATATATATATATATATATATATATATATATATATATATATATATATATATATCCTACATATACGTTTCAACAAATTTACGGCTTTATTTAAATGCAAAATACTGCAAGAGAGAACGAACATTATACATTTAGCTGGCTTGATTACTGCATTCGTTTACATACCGAAGCCGACTCTAGGTCAAGAGAAATACGAACCATTCGCAGACGAATTCTTGATGTTTTTATAATACGTAAAATAGTATTTAAAACAGTTTAATCGAATATACAATATGTCATTTAAAAACTAGTAGCAATTTTTTCTAAGCCATACCCAATTGCAATAAAAAGTAATGCTTAAAAATTCTTAAAACATTCTATATTACATAGTAGCGTTGTTTTTTTAATAATTTGGTTGAATTATGTTAAGTTCCAATATATTTCAGAATAATGATCTAAAATTCATTGTCAAAATTCAGAATAATGAACTAAAGAATTTATTTTTGATTGTAATTTTATCAATTTTATTAAATATAGAGTAACACAATGTTCGAAGTTTATGAATATAAAAATGTATTAAAGCCCATATAGAAGTTTAAAATATTCATCCAACTCCAGAAAACTTTTAACATTCTAATATAATACTTTCCATGTATCCAATAAAGAAATGATGCATCGCCTTTAGGTAGCAAAGGCCACGAAATCCTCATACATACTAACTCATCCTCGTATATTGCAATCCTATACAATTTCTCTCGCAAACTCTTTTGTGCCACATTACGCTATAAACAGATATGGTAGTTTGCACTTTTGAAAAATTTATTTCGCACTTTTAGGAAAACCTTTATTCTCGTTCAATACGATGGGTTACCTTTCCAAAATTTGCCGGATCATTCATCTTTTCTTTCGATAACTTCTGTCATCAGTCATATCAGGATAGATGTCTAGTTCAAAGTCCCTCGTGTGATTTTTTGTATAGTTTTCCTTTTGAGTTTTGAAGACGCATTATGTGAGGATACACAATATGGTTTATGTGATAGATCTAGATTTTTTTTAGAAAATATTTTGGGGCGATTTAATATTTCTTCACAAACTCAGGTTACATTTTGGAGATTGACAAATCGGAAGCAGGATTATGAACCAATATATTTAATAATGAATTAATAGTATTAATCATGAGACATTGCAAATAAAAGAAAGGAAGATTTATGAATACAATCTCGAAGTTAAGTAATTTACCTTTATCTTTATAAGCTTTGGATCCTAAATATTGATATGATTTACATTTAGGGGCCGATTTTTCTGCATAACATAAACATGTTATGGCAAGGCCATGTTACGCTCTAACTTCCATGCATTGTGCTACTGAATCAAACTGAATACTGCCAAAATGTTATGTATTTGCTGTGAATTCAGGCGTTGTACACACAAACTGCAACGTCACATATGTTATGAAGCTGTGTCAGAAAAACCCTGTTATGTAAGATTGTTTTTTTGACATTTGTGCGGTTTCTGGGAAATGTTTTCTATTTGACAACCTGAGAAATACGCCCGACTGCACAGCAACCATATGGCTTTTGTCAATATTTAGTATGGAAAGTTCTTTATAACATTGGTATTTTAGGCGGCAGAATGAGCCCATTAATTTTACTATAAGTAATATAACTAATAGTTGCGACGAGTGTAGTCTTCACAATATAATTTTAACAAATTTGATCATGGCTCAAATGTGTAATTAGATTATTCATACTTAACTATTATATTTGTCCCTTTTTTAATAAAAACCAAAAAGAATATGTTAGCTTATGATAAACTTTCTCCTAAACAAAGTCGCTTTTCAAAAAGTAACGCATTGAGTAACGATATAACGAGATACGATATATTTTTAAAAGGTCTCTGATTTTATGTATTTTCAATTTGATACAGTAATTTTGGAAACAAATTATGCTTACGAGATATATTTAGAGTTTTATTTTCATAAAGTGAAAACATATCACTACTACTGATTGATATTAGATAGATCAAAAATATGAAACCTGAAATTAAGGGGTTATATAAGTCTAAAGTCCTTTTAGTTACTTTTAAACAAATTGAAGAAATAAGTAATATTTTTAGTAACAAATAAACGATTGTTCTGTGCACAAATATATTGATACCTATTTGATCCTAAAACTTTATTCAATTTTTTATTCTGTCAATACAAGTGAAATGTTACTGAATCAATCAAATCGGTCGTTCGTTTTCATAAAAACTAACTTTTTGCACTTTTTGCCTAGTATAATCAGAACAGCTGGACCTGCCCTAACCAAAAACTGATCAGCACGTCTCTCTGTCAATAGGAATTGATTGTTTTTTTGAATCATTCAAATCGTAGAAAAAAACTTGTATCTGCAAACACACACATATACATGAATTCTTTATATATAGAATGCCGTAAAATTTTTGAAAATTTGAAACGTAAAATTCTGCAAGAATGTTCATTTTTATACAGGTAGTTAAAAATCAATGAGATCAAGAATCAACAAAGCTAGTTTAATATTTTAATATTTACATATCTAAAGTGTTATAATCGAATATTTAAAAAGCGCAATGTACATAGAAATCAAATAAACTCAATCAATATTTGTTCATGTGTATGTGAAAGCTTGATATGATAGATTAAATAAAAGCTCAATGTTAACATATCAAAACAAACAAACTTATATGTAATATATCGCTGTTATTTCTTTCAGAGATATTTTTATATGACATATTAATATCCTAAATAAATATTTACTGAATAATAAATAAATATTTTGACAAGTAATAGATGTATACATATTTAAAACGTAGTCGATCGTAATCCCAAAATATTGCCGTCGATTCGAAGCATACCCCTTACAAATTGCTACATAAACATAATTTCATATACAGAAGCGTGTCTTCCTACATAGTTTTATATGAGTAAATATTCATATGATATGAAAATAAGATTACATACACATGCACATAATCCATCGATGATAAATAACATAAAAGTTTCGTTCGGCGGAATGTATTTTCAGCAGTTTTCCGAACATTTTCAATTTGATAGATAATCCCTGCGGTAACATTCATTCAGGTATCACAATGCTTAGTCCTCGCCACTACATCATTTATACATTGAATGCATAAGTTAAAATCGTATCAAAGATGTGCGATTTTCTCCAACTCTAAAACTGAATTCGAGAGTTGAGGAAATTGTACTTGCTTAAATAACTTTGCTTTTACATTTTTAAATAGAGTTTTACTGATGTTTTCTAGATAACAAAGAATGGTTCTCAGAATTCTTATTTCGATATCGGAAAAAGAGGGTATTTATTAACTTTTCTAAGAATAGGTTTATGTTTTTTCTAGAATTTTCCATTTGCTGAATTTATGTTTTCTTGATGTCTCAAGTCGTTCTGAATTGTTTGACCCCAATGTTGGATAAAGTATGTGTGTATGTGAGCTATAATATGACTTTTGTCGACATCAAAAATACCTGCAGTGATATCAAAAACTATTTGATGAAACTATAAAAGAATTCGTGTTGATAAGTAGGCCGAGACTACTATTAGTTTTTAAAAAATAGAACAAAATATTTCTTCCACGTTTTCGCATAAAACCCAGAATCTATTTCGTAAATTTGATAGAACAGGTACAATTTGTGTGATTAGTTTTTGGTAAGGATCGGACGGGACGTTTCTTCATAATTGATTGTTGATAATATTTTTATGAATTTTCATATATTTTAATGTATTTTTGTATGGAATAGTATTAACAAACATCACATCATATCATAGCCCTACAAAAAATGGATTAATTATAAAAATTCGCCAAAAATTGAAATAATAGAGCGCGTTAAAATTTCAAAAACCTCACGTTACAATTTAAATAGCTCATATATGAGCTTCATAAAAAATTGTTTTTTTTCTGATCGACGATGAAAATAAAATAATGATAAAATATTTAATAAACACAAAATCTCATTTTTCATTAGGTCGGTTATTTACATATATCGAAAAACATTGGCAACTTTTCTTAAGGCGCAATACTACTGCTAGTATTATCATTAAAAAAATGGATTGATCAAATTTATTTAATTTGGTCACTTTTGCAAATTGTTTTCATCAATAATAACATTTAATGATTATGTCAATTTATATAATGCACAAAAGTAGTTTTTAACAAACTAAATGCAGATCTCAATTGATAAATGATATAACAAAAAGTAATATTTATATTAGTATTAAATATATTGATAATATGGTAAAAAAACATCCTCACTTAAAAAAAAAAATGAATTTGCTTTATAGCATAAATGTAAATAATTTTAATTGTTTAATATTGAATGTAATTAATTCTGAGTAAAAGGTTGAACTTTTAATTTATTAATGAATAATATGATTAATAGAAATATCGAGATTAATGTTAAATTATATTATTAAATATTTTAAAAATGCTTTCTTACTACAAAATATTCAAAGAAGCATATTTTTTAAATTTGTTATAGAGCTAACATATATTATTAATTAAATATAACAAATAGAAATTTTGGTATTGGTATTAAATATAATAATAAAATGTTAAAAAAGCATTCTCACTTCAAATGTCACAAAGTATCATTCATAATTTTAATTTGCTTCAGAGCATAAATGTAATTAATTTCAATCGATTAATAATGAACGTGATGAATTTTGAGTAAAAGATTGAAGTTTTAATTTATTAATAAATAGTATGATAAATAGTAATATTGAGATCAATAAAAAATATTATTAAATATGTTAAAAATACTTCCTTACTTCAAAATATTTAAAAAAGCATATATTTTCAATTTGTTATAGAGCTAACATATGTTAATTATAATTAATTATAATCTGAACTATTTATAAAGTATTTTTTGGCTAACTGACTGAATAAGAATTTTATAAATGTCAATTAAGCAAAATACAAAAA
>NW_020537646.1:27004708-27041905 GCF_003426905.1 Ctenocephalides felis
AGTAATATTGAGATCAATAAAAAAATATTATTAAATATGTTAAAAATACTTCCTTACTTCAAAATATTTAAAAAAGCATATATTTTCAATTTGTTATAGAGCTAACATATGTTAATTATAATTAATTATAATCTGAACTATTTATAAAGTATTTTTTGGCTAACTGACTGAATAAGAATTTTATAAATGTCAATTAAGCAAAATACAAAAAATCTAAAAAGTAAATAATTCCAATATAATGCTTCCAATAATTCTTGGCGTTTAGATTATATAATAATAACATATGAATATTTTTTACCAATTTCAACAATTTGCTTAAAGTATTTATAATAGGTAATAATATACAAAATTTGTTGATATTCTTTAAACTTTTCTAGTGATGTCGCTTATTAAGCAACTAAAAATTTATACATTAATTATATTGAAAGTTTTCTCAAATATTTAAATCAACATTTGTTAAAATAATGCAAGGGTCGAAATACCGGCAAACATTTTGGCAATAATACAAATCTAAGCAGAGTACAAAGTTTAGAAATTAGGTCACCCTTTATATTAGAAATATGATGATTTCAAAAACATGTCCACTAAGCACCAAAAGCTCACCGCACTCTATATCGTAATAATAATGAAAGTTCCGACCGCGACGTCGCGAATTAAAACGACCTGAATTTTAAAAGCTTCTCTAGAAAGAAGTGCCGAGGCAAGAATAAGTTTAATAAGAAAAATTACAAATAAGAAACTAAAATGCAATATCAGAGAGAAAACTACACACTTAACTCCATTATAATGTTGCTAATTATTCATGGAGAAAACTCCGGAATTAATTCTTAAATATTTCATTACAAACTGGAGAGGGACGCGCCATAATTCAAATTATATAAGAAGAGCGCATTAAAGAATATACACTGCGGAAAAGATAGCGATTGCAGAGGTACTTAATATTTTTACTGGTCGCATTGTCTCAAGTCCCATGGGTTGATAATGCAACTAACTAGACAATAAAATACACACAAACATCAGTTGATAGTAAAATATCAGATGAAAACCATAACTTTCTATTTGCTGCAACAAGCTGTGGCAATCGGATAGGGATAAAACAATAAGTCATGTCACATTTTTATATTCTTGTAACCAATGATTTTTAATATAGTTTTATACATTTAGAAATAGTTTATCATATATTGGTAGCGCTGATATTGGTGACCACCGACAAAGAATTGGAAATACATTGGTGAGCACCAACAAAGAATTGGAAATATAAGCGCTGATCAAGAGTCACAAAATATTAACGATGGTACAACGGTTGCAATCATTATCGTCCACCAAATTTCAAACAGATAGGTCATTGCGGCTCCGGTAATTGAAGATAATATATAGCACTTTTATTAGACCGGACCACTGGTCTTCCGTCGGCCTACTGATCCAGTACACCCAGTCCTCGGGTCACCGCTGACTGTTACATTTACTAAAACTTCTAATATCTCCAAGTAATCAAATATTTAATATGTTTATGACTTTTTGACAACAATAAAAATATATCACAACAAGCTCGATTCCACAGAACTCCTTCATTATTTACCATTCCCGAATACAACCATTATCTATATATCTTCGTCATAAATTTTTGTCCCAGAGAACTGGACCAGAATGCAAAATCCTACCACGGATCTAACTCGCATGCTCCATAAGAATATTTTAGAGGGATATGAACTCTTGATATTTTCTACCGTAAACATACAGCACTTATTCGAATGCACTGAGCAAAAATATTTTTATGGTATACCAGAGAGAAAATTTACAGTTGAAATTAAAGAGAAAATATTTCGAATATTGAAAGTTGAATTGCTTTCAAAGCGTTTTATCAAAATGTTATTACTATTTATCCAACCATTAGTGTAAACAGAACTTTCAAATATTTTGAATTTAATTAGTTTTAAATGCATGAGTTTCAAAATTAATTCTCAACTTGATAATTGTTACTGATCTAGGTTAAATCTTACAATGTTGGCATTTTCTCATCGGTGGCATCACAAGTACTTGATTTTTTCACCCATTTCGAATGCATTTAAGTGCCCGAGAAAATCTTCTTAGCATAGTGGTACTTTTGCATTATCTGCAGTATTTTTTATTGAAAATCATAAAAATCGGGGTGTGAAATGTGAAATACAAAATTTTATGTCGACTAAGTTTTATGTCATAAACTTGGAATTGTTTTGCATAAATTATCGCTACAGAGTAGACAGTTATGAAGAGTTGATTTGATATAATATCTGCATAGTGAATTATGCATAGCTATCAGTGCATTTATCGTGTAGATTAGTAACGTATGAATTCTTTGATTTGACCAATATCGTAAGAAGTGACTTAGACATAGTAATATTCTTAAGAAATATGTTTTGATTAAGGTTTCACACTCATACTTACTGTTGATTCTTTAGATGCGACTAGAGTACAAATGCAACGGAAGTGCGTTATGGCAGATAAGATAAGATAAGAGTCGAGTGCCAGTGATTCGTCGTTTGCTCTCGACGATATAGTTTCTATACGGGTCGATTGTGATTAGTCGTCGTGAATGCGAATAGAGATTTGTCGTTGTATGCGTACCGCAGTCAATGTTGTATGCGTACCGATATCAACAAGGAAATCGGCATAGATGAATAAAAATTTTAAAGTTACATCGTAGTACAAATCTTGTTTTAATGAAAAATGCTTGTATCAGGAGAATATTTTACCCTGTCCGCCGTAAATAATTATAATGAAAATAATAACACAAATGCTGCATTTGCGCCGTGTATGAAACATAAGTTTATTGAAATAATTTTTATTTTATTCGTAGTTTATATAAATTTTTGAAGTTATTGAAATGGAAAATATTTTTTAGCTAAAACAGATATTACAGCTGTTTAAAGAATGAGATTATATCGCCAGCGAAAAAGAAAAAATAATACCTTCAGTCAATGAATGTATGGTAATTTTAATTACATGAAGTTCTTCAAACACAATCATTACATGATGAGTTGCGAAAATAATATTTGTTTAGGCGTTATTTAACATAATCCAATGTGTGAACGAATATTATAGAAGTTATTAATCAGCAATTATTTCATTTCTCTAATGAAGGCTCATTTCTAAATGCTAATTACAATGACAAACCGATCATGTCATATTTTAAAGTATGACTTTAATTACATTATTGTTCTTAAATATTATACATATTTTTGCTATTGTAAACACATAATTTATAATTTATCATTATATAAATTTGTATAATGGTTGATACTAATATATATGTGCATTACGAGTGTTATCAAACATTATTCAAAATTGTTATATGATGTATTTATTTTCACTTTAATGCCATCTTGTACAGTAGCAAATGTGTTTTACTTCAATCGCGTGTGAACCTTACGCGCACTTTTTTTATTTATTATGTATTTTTTAGTTTAATGAAAAATTCAAAATCGGAATTTGTTTACAAGAATTGATAATAGATAATTAATAATTTCTTTTTCTAGAGCAATAAATTATTGACAATTACATGAAAATTAGGCAACTTATGAGTCCATAAACGATAGTTTTTATGAAATAATGTAAATTTACATTTTATCAAACATCCGGCAGCATCAGTGTTTTACGAGAGAGTACTTCAAAGGTACGTACATATCATCCAAATTTATTTACCCCAAAACTAATTACTCGGATAGTTAGTACACACTTCAATTCATTTTCATTAACAAGGATACTAATAGTGTTGCTAATTATACGCTGTTCTCAATTATTCCACAACCTCCCCGACTAAACTAATATGCATCCCTTCGCTTGGGTGGTTTTCTAGAACCTCGCAAAATGCTTCTGTTCCATGCGGATTAACTAAGTTAAAAACCTGCAGCAGCGAAATGTGACTATAACACACTTTGTGCAAGACTGATAATTCATCAGGCTTTAAGCACACTAATTCGGTTACCGAGCTGCTCCGAAATGCAGCAATGCACACTAAGCAAAGTTGAGCATAATTTCAATTCAAATATTGTCTCAAGACTTGTATAAAATCTGATGACGGGAGAGAATTTTGCTGTGTAAGCCATTTCGGGCATATCCAACAATAAAACATTGCACAGAACAATTGATGTATTATTTAACTGCGGTACTCCGAAACACAGAATGCACAGTAAATGATTCAAATATTATCTCAAGACTATTAGGAAATCTGATAACTAGAGAAAACTTTGCACTGTACGATAATCGAACATATGAAAATAAAATTTTATATGATTTGTTCCTATTAACGATATGCCCAAATCAAACCAAGCAGAGCTAAGCAAAATATAATTACAAATGTTTTCGGCCATGTCCATTATAATACCACGATTCAACAAAAATCACAATTATCAAATCCAGAGTTATATATTTATTACATTTTATTTTGCACTCTATATATGTATATATATATATATATATATATATATATATATATATATATATATGTATTACAACATTAGACAGACAATGCTGACAAATATATGATAAAGTTGATCACAACTTAGTAGCGCCAGTAGCGCTACTACTATTGCTAATTAAAATCCAGAGTAAGGGATCTTTATTGGCTTATCGGGCACAATTCAAAATTAGTACTTGAAAACAAAATCCTATTAAGAATAATGATGCCTATCTGGTCATACGGAATAGAGCTTTGGGGCTGCTCTAGCAAATCTAATGTGGCATTCGTACGGCAAACCCAATCAAAACTACTTTCTGAGAATGATGACAGATGCACTCTGGTTCTAAATAAATCTTTGCCAGATGATCTGAAGGTGCTTTATATTTCACAAAAACAAAATTGACTAATCACTATAAAAAATGGATAATCACTCCAATTCACTCGTTGCTCTGCTGTTCCATACACCAGAATCTAGAAGATTAAAAAATTTGTGGCCAATTTACTTGGTCCAGTAAAATTCCATGTAATAGTACATACCCAGTGGGATAACTACTATCTATAATTATATTTCATTAATGTCAATCAAAATAATTCATAGAATTCAACTAATGTTCTGATTGTTAATAAAAAATTTAAGAAATTAAAAGAAATCCAACATAAAAGTATCAGACAGAGCAACCTATATATTACATGAAAATATTCATGCACACAAAGCTAGGATATTTTCTTAAGACATCTGTGAAATCTGATATAAAAACAATATTATATATAAAACTAGTGGTACTCGATCACGCGTGGATGTGATATACATAGTAATAAATTTCAAAACAAAAATGCAGTTATTTTTTATCTAGTTATCAAAATAGTTCTTCTTAGGCATCGCTCTTAAATATTATCAATTTAGCTCATAGGAATATTTATGTATTTCTGATTGCTAAATAAAGAAAGAGTTAAAAAAAATTAAAAAAAATATCTTATGTGATTCATGTTTGCGCTGAATTAAATGCATCTTCGAGTTAAATATCCCATGTAGCATCATAATGTATAATAAAAGATTATAATCATATCAGAGGTAATTATACTGCAAAAACCCAACAATACAGGTCATAGCACATGATATATATCAACCAACTATCGAAATATGATCAGAAAATTTCGCATTCATTGCCTGATTATAAAAATATGTAAATTTGCTTTTTTCTAAAAAAATATATATCTCTCTATTTTATATATTAAATTGACACACTTTATGTTAACGAGTTGCACAAATCAAACCAGTAAACTACAATGTATTATTGTCAATAGGAATTCAGTGTCGACACTTGTATAAAGTCTGAAAATTAGAGAGAATTTTCATGTATCACGTATGCAGTCGTATCTAACAACAAAATAACATAG
Organism: Ctenocephalides felis; assembly: GCF_003426905.1. Lineage (NCBI taxonomy): Eukaryota > Metazoa > Arthropoda > Insecta > Siphonaptera > Pulicidae > Ctenocephalides > Ctenocephalides felis. The sequence goes on from NW_020537646.1 coordinate 27,010,545, forward strand.
ATTACGTATTGTTACCGAAATACAGAAAAGCATAATAAATTAAGTTAAATAACCATACTTACATTTGTAGATATTGTTCAGTATGTGATTTGTACATACAAAAACAATTTAAATTTATATGTAACAATTAGCTTTTTTCTGATGCTGCTCAATTCACTCAACATACTTAAACGAAATCCTTAGATGCTAATTTTTCCAAAAAAAAGTATATGATTGTCTTCTTAATAAAATGCATATAATAATGCAAAATGAAAATAATGCAAATATAAAATATAGCATAATGTATATTAAATTTGGTAAAAAATTATTTATTTAATTTAATTAAAAATGTGAAGTTCATACTTTAGGACTGCTACATATTTAATAAATTCAGTTAGTTTTTAATAATCAAATTGAACTAACTTACAGGCGCAGTAAATGAGTAATAATAATGTAAGACTTTTTTCTGCCGAATATCTGTTCAATTTATAAATAGCAAAATAAATACTATCTTATATAAAAGTCATTAGATATATATTCACATTAATAAACTTGAAATCACTGAATGCAATTTTATATATACTTTTACTCACTCCTCATTCTTATTTGTAAAAATTTCTCAAATTTGCTTTCTCAAATATTACTTTTACACATACGAAAATTTAACATAAAAATTTAATTTATGCTCTACCATCAGAAGTAAATGGCAAAAAGTTTAATCTTCGATTGCGTAATTAGTAGGAGGATTATTATGGAATATATTATAGATAATTAAAACTTTTAAAACTTTAAGATTCTTATATAAAGACGTACTCTGAATTTTTTGCTGGCGTTCGAGAGAAAAATCTTTTGCTAATACTTTTTATTAAACCTCATGAATTTCGCTTAGAAAGAAAGATTCTATATAAATTTACATTTATTTTTATATAAGCCATAATGAAAAAAACTAAAATTATGAAAATACTATTGATTAGTGCAATTAGTTCTTTCTTTAAAAAGTTTATAGATAGGTTTATAGGAAAAGTTTATAGATGGAGTTGATGAATCAGATTATGCATTGTGATTATGATTATGAGTGTTAAGTTTAAATCTGAAATTAAGTGTATAACAGTAAGATCTAAGATGCATCAGATAAACCTAAACTTCCTGAAAAAAATCTCAATGTTTCTTCCGTATTCCATCAACGTACTGAAGTTTCCACAACGCCGCAAACTATTCATCGAATCTTTTTGCCGATCACTAGTAATGAAATGGACATGGGCTGCCTTGGATAATTTTGTACCCTATATCCTTCACCGCCAATAGGTATACTATGCTGTTGGGAAAACAAGCAATCTTTCCAATTGCCGAAATGGAGACTTAGATCCATGGAACAAATCAAGTATTCTTAGGTGGCGTGTTAAAAAAATAAGACGAGCTGGAAACTTACATTTGATAATCCATGTATTATCATTGTCACGAACTTGGAGACGAAATACTGAACAAATTTAGTTGCTCTCCATAATTTTCTATTAACCATATTATGTAAATGCAATCTTCAAGTCTTTTTGTAAATTTCAATTGGATTGATGCCGTCGTATCATCTTCATATAGCTTTTAATAATTAATAACCCATAATTAAATTTAAGAGAAGTAGCATTTTTAGTAGCAGAACTAACTCTAACTCTGAAGTAGTAGACTTTTTTACAATTTCAATATCTTTTGCAACTCCTAAATAACATAACAACTAGGAAAATAAATATATAGTAACATAATATAAATAAATTATAGTACAATATACCTTTTTGAATACCATAATTTGTTTTAATCCTACATCATATCCTTTCATAAAATTGTGTAACTGACATAATATTTGCAGTATAAAATAAATATCAAAAATTTCTTTCACCTTAAAACTCTATTTAGTAAAGTCTTCCAATGGGTTTCTAGACAATTTTTAACTTCTCGCAGGGTAAGATATAGAATAGGAAACCAAAAATTTCATACTTAAAAAAAAATAAAAAAAGAAATAAAAAAAATTAGAAAAAAATCTTAATTTTTAAAAATCTAATATATTCAAATTACTTTATTTGAATATATTAGATTTTTAAAAATTAAGATTTTTTTCTAATTTTTTTGTTTCTTTTTTAATCACTGTTAAAGCTCTTCAGATATTTGGCCTCTATATATGGTCGGGTTTGTATTGGCTATGAGATCTATAGTTTTATTGTAGGTCAAGATGTTTGTTTTTAGTATAGATATTTTTTTTAATATTTTACAAATACAAATTTTTATAGCTCAGTTCAAGATGTCATTCATCTCTTACGATGAGTTCAAGAGATCATTGACTTATATTATTTTCTTAAATTCTAATTTATGAAGTAATATAATTTAAGCTCCTGAAATACTATACCTTCATGTATGTCCGAATTTACATTTCTAAACAAAATTTGTTTCAAAAAAATGTTTGGTTTCCAAGAAATGGTTAACTTATTTTAATATATAATTTTCTATTAAATTCTTCTAGAGCTCATTGAGATATGATTTCTAGAACTTGCATTTTATCGATACTAATTAATTTTTCGTAGGGTAAGTTATTGTCAAAATATCAAAAAATCGAAATTGATAATTATTACATTTCTTCACGTTTTGAAGGTTTCTGAACATTTTGGCATACCTCAAAAAAATGAATGTGTGTGTGTATGAATATATGGATACAATTTTTCGACCACGTTTTCGGGCGCACGGATCAACCGATTTGAATGGTTTAAAAAACATTCGATTCATACTGATAGGAAGATGTGGTGATTAGTTTTTGGTAAAGGAAGGTCCAGCCGTTACGGAATATATAATTTATTATATATCTATAGTTTTATCCCTAGACAATATTAGAATACCCCGTGTTTTTATCTGAATGTTTCGATGCTGTAAATTTAATATTTAATATAAAATATAAAATATGTACATATTGCAAGAGTATATGTTAAAAATAAGAAATCCTATAAATTTTAAATCAACCGACGTAATTTATGCTCTATATAAATACTGCGAATAAAGAACATTTTGTGCACAAAATTTATAGCCATTGAATTTCACATTCAACTCCCAATATGTTATAAAATGCTTTTCCAATTTACTATAGTAAATTTTTAAAGAAGCAATTTTCCTGAGCGATTAAAACCTAAGTCTAATCTATAAAACTGAGCTTATAAAACGTATCATTCAATGAGAAACAATTTAATATGTCGTCGACATACACACACACATGGAAACTACGGTGAGTGCAGAGAAAATACATTACAGAAGAACATTAATCAAGTGGCAAAGGAAAAAGTAATAAAACAAAAATATAATAACAAAAATACCGGACGCGGTCTAATAAATAATACTATGGAGAAAAGATTATTATTGATGATCCTAATAAGTTGACAATAGTTCAAAGGAGAGAAAAAGTTGTTCGTTATTTGATCGGATAATTACTATGATTTATTTCATATATATGGAGGAGGAAATAGAAATACAAGTCTTTTATCTTTGTATTGAATACAGAAACGAGTCTGGCGTTGATTATAGGAATAATTGTTTTATTAGCTGCTTTGTGGTTCTCACATTGTGAATACATTGTTTATGAACTGTATAGTTTATTGCAACTTTATATTTTTTGTGTAAGTTTACTGTCTTTGTATGCATTAGTAATGGTAAAATATAAAAATTAAATTGTAGTAAAAATATACATATATATTCAATATTTAGTTGATATGTTTTTGTATCTAATGGATCTTTTGGTTAGTTTTTAGCTATTACTTCTGGCATACTTGGAGTAGGTGTTAAAAGCCAATCACCTAGGACAAATTTTAATAATGCTTGTAAATTACTACTATGCTATTTCGTCCATTGTATAAGTATGCCATTTTGACCAAAATTGGACAAAATTTAATAATTAATCAAAATTTCATCAAACACCTGGCTATTGAAATAGATTTGATCTATATCAGTAGTACTGGCATAAATTGGTTGTCTTTAATTGAAATAATTACGAATATCAGTGAATAAGTCCCCAAAAAACATTAGAAAAAAAACCCTTAGAATACAATTTGCAAGACCCGATTTAACTGATTACTGCGACAACACTGTGACAATGGCGCTCAACATCTGACATGATTGTTATTATAGCTTTTTTCATATTATACAATCGTGAAAACGTTAATAAAACTATCATTTTGTCTACATATATAATTTTGTCCGTATTTCTCATACTCGCATAATATTTAACTTATATATAACCGTGTAACAAAATTTTAATTAATTTTAGATTACATTTTATTTTTTACAATAAATATTCTGTTGGCGGTTTTTAGTAATATTCAACATGACAATAAACTTTACGCTAACTGTAAAAATATTAACTTAAATGATTTTGTTTATTAATATTTAATTTAATCAAAGATAATATTAATTTATCACTTTGTGCGCCGTAAGAAAAAACTCATGCTATCATTATAAAATCATTATAAAAAATAATTAGTAAAAATTAGACAAAAATTAAATGAAATATTAATGAATTTTGTTAAAACCACATTATTAAAATGACAATAAACTATACGCTCGCTGTAAAAATAATAATTTCATTAAATTTTCTATTAAAATTTAATTTTGCTCTATATTTTATTTAATTATAAAATCACAATCAAAACTATGTGTGCCACAAAAACAAATACACTTCTGTTATCATTATTAAAAATAATTAGTAAAAATTTCACAGAAATTAAATGAAATATTAATAAGGTTTTATAACTGAGAAATTGAATGCAATTTACGAAACACGTTAAGGACTCGCATTAATTATTATTAATTTCCCGAAGCAGAGAAGGTTTATGTTTTCGCAAAAAAAGATCAATTGGATCATTTTATATTTTTGACTTGAAAGTCATTCTGAATTGAATGAGACCAAATTTGGAACAAAAGTATGTACCATTGTGTGTATAAAATCTATAAAAGCTAGACTGATTTCAAAATTTTAAATGCTACTCGATGTATCTTACAATTAGTAGAGACTATCTATGATCAGTTTTGTGCAATGATCAGTCAAGCGGTTTCTTTGTAATTTGCAAAAAAATGTACAATTTTTCGTCTACGTTTTAGGCCAAAATTTTAAACCGATTTTGAACATTCAAAAACTGTTCGAAAGATATTGATTGGGAATCGCGTTCAATTATTTTTGGTACAGATGTGTCAAGCCATTTCTTGGTAGTTAAAATTTGAAACATTTTTTTTACGATTCTCAACGTGGACTCTACTAGATCTCATAGTTTGAAATATAACATACTAAAATATTACAGGCCTACGATGAGCGGTTATGAAATTAATCAAATTATTGAAATTAATCAAAGTTTATAATTTTCTCGCGAATTTGAGCGATTGTAATCAGAATCTATGCTGAAGCAACTGTACTTAGTGTTTCGTAGATAGCTACTGATTACAGTTGACGTTTACACTTAATAAAAAACATTTTTAAAGCCCGACATGGATAAAATGAAATGTGTTCAAGAAATTAATTTAATTTTATTTATTTATGATAAATTTTAATGAAATATAACAGAATTAAAACAAGTACAACAATAGACACAAATCAAGATATACACGAACACTATACTAGACAACAAGACAATTTTCACATTGAATACAATAGAAAGAATAAATTGAGAGGAAATGTCATATGGGGCGCTAGTAAAATATATAATGAATTGCCAAACGATATTAAGATGACCAATTATAACGACAAATTTAAAAGAAAAATAAAGAAATATTATAAGGAAATTGAGGATTGAATAGATATTTTAATTATAATAAATATTATGTTATAGTATATTGAAATAGACTAATGATATGTATATATAAAATAAGAAAATTGTTTCATAATCTCTCATACCAGATACCCCTGTCTGACTAAGATATGATAATAATACATAAATATATAAATAAATAAAAAAAATGTAATAAGTATGATTCAAAGAAATCAATTGAAGATTGTCTTTAATGAAAGCGAAATCTTTATTTTTGAAATAAACAGTTGAACATTTTATCGAAATAACTAGTTCCAATTCTTGTTGATGAAGTCAATTATTTAATGCAATTTGCTTTAAAGCAAAATGCTACTTACACCTAACTAGATTAGTATCGTCACAATTTGCTAAATCTGAATTCTAATTGATTGTCGGTTATATATACAGACTCAAACCAATATGCCACTTTCACCAAATACATTGCACACATTGACCATTACCCTGTTGTCCCTTATATTCGAATATAAACACAAATCCTTTATCATTGTATTAAGTCGATGTACATGTATGTTTTTCTTACAACGTATATCTAGAAACGATATTCTGGAAATAAAGAGAATTAATCAAACGGCGGGATATAAGAACAAGTGGATGGACCATTCGTTAAATCTAAAAACCTCGATCAGTTCACGTCACAGTCTTTTATTATCTTGCTTTGTCTTATCTTTTTATTCGCTGATTGGAATCACATTGGCTTAAGCGCGAAGTGCGTGCATGCCGAAGGGCGTCGCCTAGTTGACGAATGAGCAAATTTTTTTACGATTCCTTCAGATTTAGTGGATAATTGAACTATAAATTACCAAGGAAGATAATAAACTAAAGGATTTAGGAGAGAGATTCAGAGTCCTTAATGAATAATATCCATTTTATATGATTGTTGCTCATTTTATTAGGTAACTGTGCCGTAAGTAGTCATCCAACGAGTCGTTTGTTTAAAATGAATGGATTATAATTGTAACGTTGACTAGCCTTTTTTATTTCCATCAAACTACAACTGCCTAAAAGGCATTCAGTAATTGTTATGCCTAAAATAATAAATAAAATTTTAATCTACTACCCATTGGTAGTATTTCAAGTTTGTAGGTACAGAAAATAATTACAAGTACTATACTAAATATATTACTGTATTAAATCTAATGGATCTAATCTTCTTAGTTTCCTGACAGTGTTAGCAGGAAGTAATTGATTAGCCATAAATAATATTTATGAAAATTTAAATTGGAAAAAGTAACTAACTGATTGTGAGTGAGGAAGTATGTGATAAATAAGTGAAAGAGACAGCTAACACAAATTGTATGGAAGGATTATCCACTGCAACGCATGCCTCATATGAGTGTTCATGAGACATATTGATAATCATCGCAAATGCTAGCCTAATTGATATATAAATAGATTAATTCCGAAAATATAACAAGTGTTAGAGTTATTCAACTTTTAGTGAAAATTAGTTGTTTTTTAAAGGAAAATTCAAGCTTTTTTGTGAATTCATAAAATCTGAACTAAAATTATGTAAAAAATATTCACTATCTGAATGCGGGATGAAAATAACTTGATTACTGAAATTACTATTACGAAATGTGGGTTTGTGGTAAAAAAACTCGGTGTGTAGAAATTTTTTTCACCAAGTATAACGCCTTTAGCGACTGATAATTACTTTACTTTTCAAACATATAAATTAAAAATAAGAAACTACTCAATTTGTCTATCAACATCTAGTTTTATTACATATTTCGTTAAATTATAAAACAATGAGCATACTCAAAATTTAGCTTTGTTCCTATTACTCTTCAATTTTAATATATATATCTTGAAACCTTTTAAATTTAAACTCTCCTTTGTCTTAAAATCTTTACTAATCTAGTTGATTTTAGCCCTAAGGCAAGTTGCATGAACGTCCCAAAATGTGTAAGAATTGACTTAACCAATCGAAATTTAAATTTAGATCTTTACATAAAATTTTCAACTGTTTATTTCAAAAATAAAGTTATCGATTTGAAGCATATTATGTAGCTTAATATTTTAAATTTCAGTGAATTGGTAATGCTTGACCACAATATCTATTGCCAAAAAAAAATTCATAAAGATCGGTAAAAAAAATTTTTCAACAGTTAATTTCAAGAACACAGCCCGGTAAATTTTTACCTAAAATTAATCAGAATCATTCCCAATCAATATTTTTCGAGCAGTTTTTGATTTTTTTTAAATCGATTCAGAATTGAGAGCTAAAAGGAAAACGATTTTTGTCTGCAATTAACAAAGAAACGGCTCAGCCGATCGTCGCACAATACTAATCCGACGTCAAAAATTCATTGATTGACTAAGAAATTTTTGCCTAGCTATTTTTGAGAAAACGTCGATTTACGGCAATAAATCTGTTCACATACACACATATATACTTTTTTCAAATTTGATCTCATTCGATTCAGAATGGCTGGAAACGTCGAGCAAACGCAAAAGCAAATTTGCGAATCGAAGTTTTTGATGAAAACATAAACTTCTCCTTTGAAAAGTTATTACTATTGAATTATATAAAATTGAGCCGAGTTTTTAATTAGAATAATGATAGATGTGATTTAATTAGAATAATGATAGTTTTTGAACCATATGTACAACGACTGTTTATCTCTTTATTTTTGCATCAATAAATACAAATTCATCGTATATCTGAATAACTAAATTGTCAAAGTGATTTTATTGTATTTTTATATTTAATACCAAATATCTATTGTCATTTCAGTCAAATCTTTATTTTAGATCAGTTGCTTTATGATCTTGATTAAAACGTAATGAAATTTGGTAAAAAAAATTCTTCAGGTCTGAGAATTATTACAAGAAAATTTACTTGTTGGAGAGAAGTTTGTTTTGCACTGATTTCATTGGTACAGTACAGAAATAGAAAACATATATTTTGTAATACTGAAGGAATTTTAAGTCTGTATTACTAAATTTATATACTTTTTTATTCCTGTATCAATAAAATCAGTGCACAGCAAAATCCTTATTCTCATAAATCAACATTCGTTCCTTTCTAAATGAATTCAGTAGGCCTAAGCCATATATTTGTATTATTCGGCCCTAACACGAGCGATCGCGTTACCGACGTCTCTCTACCTACACGAGCAATTGACTTTTCTGTGATTTACAAGCAACATATATTTCAACCGATATCGCGAACATAAAGCACTTCTCTAAACCCCGCAAAAGACTTCATATATCAAACTAAAAGCCCCGGGACTCACATTAAAAGTATTAAAATATCCAGGCTATAAAAAAAGGAACGCGAAGAAGCCGAATGAGGGACTTTGTATGAAGATATCAAACATTCTGCGGAATGTACTACTGGAAGGTATGTCCTTTTTCATGGATTTCAAATAGAATATAATAGAACAGCAGGAATATAATAGAAAACATGAAATAAATACGAGTTACCAATAATAAAATTATCCAATTTTATTCCACATTGAATTCTACCCTTCTTCGGGAAATAATGTGGCCATTTAGGTATCAGGACCTTTTCCAATTGTGATAATGGCTGGATGAATTTTTACCTTGTAGTTTTTTGATTACCTACTGATGTGTTATTGAATATTATACATAAACAATTATAATATAAATAAATGATAATGAACTCAAATATTTTCAGATATCACTTTTTGTGAGCATTATATTCCAATTAGATCAATCCTGAAAATTGTCATAAGTTAATATTTTCTATCAAACTTCTTTCAATTGTGTCACTTTACAAATATGCGATATCTTATGATAAAAAAATTTTGGTTACAATTTTCTGAAAACTATTCAAATTTTGCAAAATAGCATATCTGAAGTTTAAGAGTATCTTATTTCCCAATCTGATTTTATTGCCTATTAGTAATTAACCGACATTATTCATGCAATACTTTCGAGGCCAAACAATTATGTTCTGTAATATTTCTAGATGTGATCCAGGCTTTTGATAAGGTGTGACACAAGAGACTTTCATCAAAGATTAGATCTCTACTTTCAAGTGGTTATTATAATATTCTAGAATCTTATCTCGCTAATAGGAATATCAAAGTGCGTGTCAACACTGAAACTTCAACATCTCATCAGATTGAGGCCGGAGTTCCACAAGGCAGTTTTTTTGCGCCATTTCTATATATCCTCTTTACTAGTGATTTTCCAACTTTTCAATAGAAGGATAGCAAATATTAGAAATATATCTTGTATCTTTAGTTGCTGTTCCAAAAACCATTGTTAAGAAATATGCATCTATAAGGAACTTATTCAACATAGTAAATATGTAACTTAGCGTCAGATGGAGTTAAAAACTTGATATAAAACTTTACAAGTTGCTATATTAAATTTACAGTTAGAAAATTACATCTCTAAATATTAAACCTGTTCATATTTTATATATTTATTCTAGAAAAAACTAGCATGCAAACAGAACTAGAACAAATATATACCAATATATTTAAGTTTCGGAATGTCCTATAAAACGACAACTGGTAAAATATTATTCAATAGGCCGATAACTTTTAAGATAAATGGTAATAACTTTAAGCAATAAATTATGTCTCAAGTATAATAAATATAAACTCCAAAGACCTACATAACTGATAAAGCAATTCAAATTTAAAATTTCGGAAACAAAGTTAAAATATTTTTATTTCTCCTGAACTCACGCGATTCTTCTCACGATCAATTCTTGCATGCACCTACATAAAAATTAATGCCCATTACGGAGCTCCTGGTGGAATCGCGAAGTAAAACTGTTGATTGAGTGCTCTTTCTTGTTTGAAAAAATAAAACAAATAATAGCGATGCCAAGAAACACGGAGAAAATATAGAGAAAATGACATTAAAACTCGCCAGAAAATATTTCTTGGAAACTTTTGCAAACGCAAATAAACTGCTCTTGCAAAAAATACACTTGAACAGACGACGACGGTATTTAATATGTACAAATGAATATATATCAACAACTGGCTAATGAAGTTCAGTTGAAAAATATATGAAAGATATTTAAAGTTTAAGCGAACTAAATGAAATATTTTTAAAATACCAAGTATTGGGGAAAAATTCTGACGAGGTGATTTTCTTCATTTACACCATGCCGATTAAATTATTATTATTAACGCATTATTAACGATTATTAACGCATGTCAACAGAGTAACAGTGACACAATCAAATAATTTTATTTAAATTTTTTTTTGTTTAGAATAAATTATAAATGAATTGTTTGAATAATAATTGAATAGTTATTAATAATAATAATTCAACAAAAATGATTTTGATTACATTTGAATAAGTTAAAATATTTTTTTCATAGTTCAAATTTAATTGAAGTCTATAATGTATTATATATGTAATGAACTAATTTCATAATTATTTCGAGCCTTTATAATAAAATTTGTTATTTAATCTTTTTCATCAGATGCATTGTTATTTTTAAGTTGGATTTATCAGTTTTTTTTATATAGCGTCTATAAAGCTTTTATATAGGTGGGGTAAAAAGAACCAACAGATGCTTTACCCCGGCAAGGGTGCAAACAATATAAAATAGTGAACAAAAATGTAAATTCAGTTTAAGAAATAATTTTATAAAAAATAAATTAAATTAATTGTATTAATAATTATGCTGATAAATGTTTCTGACGAAATACCAGATCAAGGTTGTATACAGTGTTATCTCTGTAAAGAGAAATTGATTTTCCCATGATTTACTTTTTTTATGGGTTGAATAATTTGAACAAATTTGTATATTCGTATTTATGATTAGAATTTTTCCACATTTTTTGTAATATTTATACAAGTTTTGAGATTTAGTGTTAATTTTTTTAATTCAAGTTTCTCTATAAATTCCTGTTTAATTTTAGAAGGTTTTGTTATTGTGTATTGTATAGTAAAAAACACACTGATCTGTTGTGTGATTTTTTTGGAGGAAAGTTTCCTTTCCACCTTTTTTGTCACAATTATGACATAATTTTTATCTTCATTTAGACCTTATATTATTGTTTGCAAAACCAGATACGATGATTGATACTATACATATAGGTAAATAAGCAAACGAAATGAAAAATATTATGTACATATTATTATTTATTAAAATACATGTTTCTGAAATAAAATGAAATAAAAACACCCTTATTGAATTTCAACTATATTATATTTATATAAAAACAATAAATTTGAAAAATAAGAATATAGTAGTAGTTTATTTCGAAAGAATTACAAAATAGTAGTAGAAGTAAAGCATATGTGATTGAACTAGCCGATATACCTTAGTCGTATATAAGTTAAGACATTCGACATTGGACATTTTAGATAAATGACTTTGACGACAAGATGGTGGAGCAAAAAAGTATACAACCGAACGCATGACTGAAATGGGAAATACATGTCATAGGATTCACAAATATTCCACATATATAGGAAAAACATTGAACTATAACTCATTCTGATATCGTACTTTATTGAAACATTATTGATCGATTTCCTAAGTTGTATACCGTCATATATTGGCAAATGTTTATTTTATAATAATCATAAAACTGAAGCTAGTTTATTTACACGAAGTATGAATTATTTTAATTTTTATTGCATCATTGACTAAAAAATGTCTCATATAATACCGCAATTGAAATCATTAATGCCATTTCAATTTTTATAAAATAAATAATACCATTTAATAAAACAAATAGTTCAAAACAAGTCGTTGTTTTTCGCTCAAGTTCGACTTATGCGAAAATTAAGATTTTTTAAAATTTAGCTTATTTCAATTAATATTTAATGTTTGAAAATAATAGAATTTAATACGGTTTTCTAATATTAAGTTCAATATATTACGTTACAGATGATGAAACTTAAAATTTAAAATAATAATTATCAATGAGCTGTGTAGCCAATTGTAAATTAAAGCTTTCACAGGAAAGAATATCAAAATATGATAATTGTAATAATAAATAGAAAAACACATTTTTAAAATAAATCTCTCGAAATTATAGAGTAAGTAATAATATGCTATAAATTTATATTTTAAACAATGTATGTATAATTTATACCTTGCACGTGTACCTGTTGCTCACGTTTGTTTTCAATATAAGCATTTACATTAATCAGATCATGGGAATAATGTATTATATATAGCATAACCATAATATATATATATATATATATAAATATATATATATATATATATATATATATATATATATAAAGTGGGATTTATTTATATACGAATTTATTAATAATTTACCTCCGACTCCGTACAGCGACACAATGTCATTTCTAAAGTACCGGGTTATTGGAGCTTTGCTATATTTGAAAAATTGAACCGTATTTTATCGAAGTATTTTTATGAGGTGTAATTTATTTACAATATAAATAGTGGATTTTCTTTGAGTAAATATATAGTTCATGAGCCATTGTAATGATCAATGGGCGTTACTAACAATATGTAGTAGAAACAAATAATTTTTTGATTGATGCCATGCAATATATTAACTAGTATATAATAAATCATATAAAACCACTAAAAAATATGATGCTTCTTGAAAAAATATTAATTTAAGAAAATCGTTTTGTTTGATAAAAAAAGTTGATCCAAAGGTCGATTTTGAATTCTAGTGATTTTTTTTGATTTTTTATTGGCCTAAACTTTCGGTACATTAGTCAGACTAATCCAGCATTATAACATTTTTAAAATATTTTTCTACAATTTATCAATTGATCCCTCTCACCCCATACACTGCCACTATTATATCAATTTTAAAGACATATTATGGAATTATAACTACACTTAATTTAATCAACTCGATACATCTTTCAACACACAGAATTCAACAAAAAATAAATGATATAATTTAAATTTGTATTTTTATTCATAATGGACCCACAACTTACTTAACTCTTAGTACTATCATATTTTCTACTTTTGTAGGTATTTCTGTTTAATTCATCATATTCTAACATATTGATTCTTTAGAAAATTATGGAAAATAAGGATAATACAACTTTTGTTAAGAATACACATTTTATAGGGACATTTTTCTTCACAAAGATAACACTGCATACACCCTTTGCATAAAATTTTGTCAGAAGAAGACATCATCAGATTTTGAATAACTATTAATTTTATAGATCTCTCGTGAAATTAATTTGCAGCTTATTTTATTTTTTTTTACTATTTTTTTATTGTTTATACCTGGTCAGTGTAAACACCTGGTTCAGGTGGTAAAAAAAGAGTGCGCGTAAGGATTGAAGTAAAATTTTGAAGATTTGCGAATTGAACCAATATTCGCATTGCATTTTTCATCCTTGTTTTTAAAAATAATGAACGTATCAATAATATTGATAGCTAAAGATATAGCTACATATAAAAGCTATTGATAATGAGTTTTATTGCATTAATATACTATCTCGTTATAGATATTGGTTCTTGGAACTTGAATATTGTATGCAGATGCTATAGAAGTAAATCATTTTGGTTATTTTATATTAAATAACGTTTAATTTTTATTCATCATTATCTTCACAATATATATATATATATATATATATATATATATATATAGATATATTTATATATAAATTTAAATATACATATATATATATATATATATATATATATATAAATTTAAAATAATAGTATATATATATATATATATATATACTATTATTTTAAAACAAGTATAAACTAACTTATATCACTTACGTCAACATTAGTTGTTATAATAGGTCTCTTGTATCAATAACGGATTTTTTATGGAATTGCTAACTTACAAATTCTTTTTGATTAGCCTAATGAGAATCAATATACATATATGTAGACCGTAGCAATAAATACTAGTCGCGCCTTAAAAAGTATTACTTCAATGAGGTTAATACAACTACTGTTCAAAAAATACTTTCAATAGGCATATTTTGCAGAAAAATTAAACTGCATCTATTCTGTATGCAATATTTCACTTTTTAACCTGCAATTAAATAATACCAATCTGCGCAGAGCGTATTTGTTTAAATCAGCGTTTCTCAAACTTATTCCTTCTATCGCCCCCTTTGAAGATCAAAATTTTTGTATCGCCCCCCTACCGAATTTTTTATACAATCTCTGAAAACTGTTTCTTTTATTACTTTTATTAATATAGTTATAGTGTGATATATTAGTTGATGCAACCTTACATTCTAAATTGGACATTTTTACCAGTGAAAGCAAATAAAACGCAACTTTATGACATTAATCATATATTTTATATATTATAATCAAATTAATATAAACAGTATATAAAATTTTATTTTCAAACTCTAATGAGAAGGATGAATTTGATGTTTTTTTACAAGTTTGTCAATATCAGGTTCCATTGCACTCAAAAACAGTCGTAAGTCACCGCGTTTGGTAATTTGCAACTGATTTCTGTTTTTAGTAAGTAGCATTGTCACAGTGCTAAATCCACGTTCACACAAATATGACGATGGAAATGCTAGTAAAAATTTTTGAACAACCAACCACAAGCCAGGATATAAGTGCTGAATTGACTTCTGTAGCCAAAATTGTTGGTAACCATCTTTAAATTTGATTTTTAACTCTTCATTTGTTTTTAATTCTATAAGTTCTTCTTCTAGCTGGGCTGATGCTTCTACATTTGCATTTGAAAAAGGGTCTAATACCCAGCCTGGTATTTCCAAATTCAAAATATCTTGAAATCTTTCAATAAAATTTTCATGAAGATTTTCCAAATGTTGGCAGTACACGAGCAAGTCTTCGTTGCACGATACCGATAAATTTGGAAAATTATGAAACTCCCGTCTGCCAATATTTTTCTTATGTAATAACAGTTTTGCTATAAAAGCAGCGATGATATTTTTTGTTTTTATTAAATTTAAGCCATCGCCTTGAAGTTGTAGATTCATATTGTTGAGTAATGCATAAAGATCTGTGAGATATGCTATATCATTTTTTGATGATATCAGGTCTTTATACAACTGTGTGTCCTTATTTTCTAAAAACTCAACAACGGAGTCAAAGAGATTGTAAAAACGGGTCAGTCAATATAAACTTTATTAAAAATAGCTTCATATACGCTTATAGCCGTTTTAATTAAATATTTATAAATAAATCAAATGTAGCATGAAATGAGCCATATGTATCGATATCGATGATTTCACTGCATATTCAATTGCAGAACTTTTCACATATTGTTATACTCATTAAATTCCACAATTCACTCGCGCATATTCCCAATGTTAATAATTATTAATCTAGGTCAATTAAATGCATTACATTTATTATAAATAAAGTGCTCGAATACCACTTGAATTATAATTTAATGAAATTAATAAAGTGAAAATTACTATGAATTTAGTCTTTCTTTGTAAGTATGTTCAGCCAACCGAGCTTGATGTTTTTCTCTTTGGCTGCCTTCGCCTTGATGACATTTATAAATCAAATCTAGCGCGTTCTGATGATTTATTTTTGAGTTTTGTTCAACAAAGCTCACTGCGCCAACACCTCATCAATCATACGAGATATTATCATCCGCACAGTGATATCTTAAATTGATGTTTTTTCGGAAAATATGAATTTTACCAAGATAAGTAAAATTTATCATAGATTACCTTTTTCGTTTGTTTTATGGAGTTGTCAAAATTCGTTAATTGAAAAATATACTTAGGACTATGACTATAGGCAAAAAGGGATAGACTTTAATATATATTCTAAAATAGTACATGGCATCGCGCATTACGGCTAATTAATTGAACTTTCTGTACCATAATTTGAAATTTTTAAAAGAGCTTTAAAATTTTTCAAAAACTTTGAATAAAAACCATTTTTGAAAATCTTGAAATTATTGAAATACTTGATCATCTTTCAAATTCTGTTTTTTTTTTAATTAATTTTTTGTTGAAAATGAATTTCCCACCAAATCAATCGTCATGCGTAGTTGTTTTAGAAATGAAATATCAAAGCGCATAAGCGCCGCATTGTAGTCTAACAGATAACATTATGAATCACAGTAAGAAACCCATAGAATCGTAGAAAAAAATGTACATATTATTATAATCTTTAAGTATTATCTGATAATTTGATTTGCATATGTCCAATAATGATTTTTCACCACCAATTGGAGTTTTTTTTGTAAATTTCATTCACTGAAATTCCAAAATTCCTTGTTTCGCTAGACCCCAAAAAATTAACCATTTTTTCATTTCGTCAATACAAATCAAGCCGAAAACTAATGCAGAAAAAATCAAAATAAAAAAAGCTAGTGTATGGCATCGCACTTTAGGGCAAATTGCTGGAACTTTCCGTACCGTAACGAAGATTTACAATTAAAATCTGAATTATTTTCGATATACCAAAAAAAAAAAAAAAATAAAAAAAAATATTGAAACAATTTTTTTCCAAAAGCAATTATTTTGTGAAAACAAGAAGAAAGTTCGGACGCTTAGTTCTCTCAAAAACTGCCATTTTTGCGCATTTAGCTCTGTATCTCCGAAACCGCTAGACCTGCTTTTACCAAAACCTAATCACCACTTCTACCCGTCATTACAAATTGAATATTCTTCGAGTTATTCAAATCGGATGCTTCGATCTCTCAAAAACTCGATTTCTATTTTCTGTACTCTTGGCTCCGTATTTCCGAAACGGCAGGACCTGCCTTTGCCAAAAACTAATCAGCACATCTCCCTATCAATATTAATCGAATGTTCTTTGAACCATTCAAATCGGTTAATCCGTGCGCCCGAAAACGTGGACGCAAAATTGTATCCATACATAAACACACACATACACACACACACATCAATTTTTTCTGAGGTATGCCAAAATGTTCAGAAATGCTCAAAACGTAAAGAAATGTAAAAAAATTCAATTTTGATTTTTGGACGATTAAAATAACTTACCCTCCGGGAAGTTAATAAAAATTACCGATTGTAAAATATAAGAATTGAATAAAAAACGCGGATCATTTAAAGTACGCATGTAAAATCTTATTTGTTGAAAATCTAAAAAATTATATCAAAAAAATCAAATAATAGCGAGTATTTAAAGATCTTTATTTAAAAAAAATGTTATATAATGTTTTCACAGTTAAATAGTTCTATTTTATACAGTTATCGAGAATTATTAGTACTATGCAAAGTCCCTCTGAGTAGAAATCTAAAAACACATATGGATAAAATGGAATTTCTATTCAAACACCCGGTTTGCTCTCTCCTGAGTTTGCACAGCGTCTTCTCACATAATTTATATTCTTGTGACTCATTTTAGTTTCAATAAGTAAGAAAGAAAACTGCTGTATAAAGTCCATAAAATATATGTGCTTTCAAACATAAATGCTTGTGAAAATATGCATCCAACGTCCATATTTTCCTTAGGAATTACGTAAGGTAATCCCTGATTTGTAGGATTAATCAACTCGGTCGTAAACTAATTGTAAAAATTAACAATTTATCTTTGTATACGGGTTTTGCGTGCACGTATTTAACATTCTAAATATGTTCCGGTTAATTAATAGTCGCACTGAGGTCGCATACTAATTCGTTTGGGTAACGATTCACATTTCAACCCTTTAACAGGTCATAGGCATTAGTAAAGTATGTAATGGATGGTTTTTCGGTTACATTTTAATGTAGAAACTTATACAATGTATGTTCAAAACTTTTGTTAATAATGGGGGATTATATAGAAATTACGTGTAATTTAAATATAATTTCCAACCATTTTCTTCTACATTTATAGAATATAGATTGATTCATAATTATAGGTGTTCGTTATACTAATATAAAAATTATATATAATGAAATCAGATCACAAAGTAAACAGAAAAAGAAATATCATTAATGGATTTTTTTTTTTACTTAGAGCATTTTTTTTACTTACACAATTTCCATTTTCATTTTTATATTCTATGCAATCTCTATATATGTATATTCTACATTATCTTTATATACTTTATACTATCTTGATATTTATATCTACTGAGAATTTAAATGATTTATTGATATAAATGTACTTGATAATTTACTAGGATAAATCAGGGCTTTAAAAGGTCCGCGAATAAAAGAATCTATCACCATTATCTCAAAAACGACTAAAGTATAACATTTTTAATAATACTATTTTAAATAAATTGCAAAAGATGAACAAGCCATCACCTTAATTCTTACGACCTCACTATCAGGAGATAAACGGCCATGTATTAATATTCATAAATTTTTTTTTTTAGTTTTTTTTTTTGCTTCGATCGCTTTTATTTAGTTTTTGATGCTTGAATATATTTTTTGGGATAGGTTGTTTCATTATTTTTGTACTGTTATTATTATGATAGATTAAACAGTTTTTTTTAATGACCTCTATAAAAGCTTACATGTGGAAAATGGTCCAACTGGACCTTTAGACTAGTGAACGTGTAGTGAACAATAAGAAAATAGTAAATGAAAAAGTAAACTAAGTTAAAAAGACATTTTTATTAGAGGTAATCAACCGGAAATTCGTTTCTGTTGTTATAAAGTTATTTTTTTTAAGTCAAATCCTTATTCAAAAATAATTCTATTGAAACTGGTAAGTTTACCTGAACTTAGAGAGATATAGCACATATGTAATAATTATTGAGACAAATGCAAACAAATTAATTAAATAGCATTTGACATTTTACTCTTATCTATTTAAATACGTAATACTGAAAGATATAAAACTCCCAGTAAATAATTTTGAACTATTACGTGCAATAAATTTAATAAAGTTACATTATTAATTTTATTTGTTATTGTAGTTATTTCCTTGAAATATATTCCATATTGTAGTAGCAAAATGTTGGTACATTTATAATAGAAAATTACATAATATAATCAAATACAAATTTACAAAGATAGTGGCACAAAACAATATATGGTGGTTATCCCCAAAATATCATTCTAACTATTATTCACTCTAATGAAGTGATTATTCTTAGACTACGACTGTATAAAATAAGTAGTCTTAATTAGCTTTTCGATTTGAAGCAAGTTATATAGATTTTCCGAAATAATATACTTTTAATATATTATGAATATAACTTTTAATATGAAAATGGTATAATACCTATATATTCCTGCCAAATGTACTTGGCAATATTTGAATTTTGATCAATTGATAAATGTATAAATGTATAAAATTTTATGAACATGCCTAATAAGTATTTGTGATGATCCTTGTATAAATAAGGATTTACAAATATTTATCATTACGATACACCTACTATAAATGCAAATATTTTAGTTTAATAATGAATTTAAGACGATAGATAGATAAAATTTGAACTTCAGTCCAGAAACCACTATTATTGATTAACATAAAATAAGAACTTCAAAATGCAACATTAAGACAAATCTTAATAAGAATTAAGATTATAAAGCTTTCTGAATAAAAATCGCATCTGCTATTTGAAAAATAGTTTTTGCTTTTTATCATAAACTGTTCTTGCTTTCTTAATAAAATTAAAATTTAATCCATTTGTTGTTTACTACGAATGTAATATATGCTTCTGTTTACAAGGACTTAAAATGGACTTAATATTCTTATATTTCTTAATTTTGTAAAATATATTTTTTATCCCATATTTTAGGGATATACAAATTGCCTTATGATTGACGAATATACTCGTAATAAGCTTGATGGTTTATGTAACAGTTAGTTAACTGGTTAATTAGTACTTAAGAAAAATATATATATTCAACAAATCAAACTTTAGGTTCTTATGTGCTGCAATCAGCTACTGAGCATATAACCAAATAATTTTACTTCGTACAAATATTAATTGATAAGCTCGAGATGAGGGTCTGAAATATTACTTATTATTATCGTTTTCGGCTGGCATCAGGTTTCAGAATTGTTTTTGTGTACAGAATCATGAAAATTCATAATTGATGTTGTGATTCATTTAATAATTATTACGAGATTCATTGTACCTCGCGTATATATCATTATTTGAATTACGTGCCGTCAAAGCAGCAATTTCTCTCGAGATCCGTCGACCGTGCTCGGCATGTCGAAAGTGCGGCAAACAGCACCCGGAGTCCCGGAGTCCCGGACTCGGGCGTTCGGTGGCGATTATGTTAATGCGTTTCGCCTCTGCCGAGGTTTTGAGATTCTTTGGCGTATGACAAATGAAATCACAGAAGTCCCTAGTAGTATACGTATGTTTTATGTTTCATGTTTTATGTTTTTATATGCCGACCGTGTATAAGTGGGCCGTAATGTATTACACGGAGCAGCCGTGCGGTGCGTCGGCCCATAAATCTTTTTAATGTCTCGTCGTTTTCTTTTTGCGGCCCGTTAATGACCCGAAAACCCACGAAATCGCATCTCGGCCAAGTCCGGACTGTTTAATAAATAGGAACCGGTAGTTATTGTTTGTAATGACCTATAACTGTAATGCCAGGATAAAGAATTGCCAGATGCTTCAAATGCACTAAAATAAATCACGGTGGAGAGTAATTTTTAAAATATATGCTCTAGTTATTTTTAATACTGAACAGCGCAATAATGTGTCTAGAGAATATACTTAAGCCAAGTTACAGTTCGATAGTTCATAAATGCAAAATTAATACATGAATATTATTTATATATTGAATGCAGAGCGGGGTCCAAAGGTTTAATTTGACTTTTTGTAGTTTCTTTCATCAAACAAATAACTATCAAACTATGTTCAGAAAATTCTTATAAACACATAATTAATTTTATTATTTTTCTAAAATGTATCATCAATTCCTTTTTACACCATGGGCGGTGTAAGAAGGAAAGAAAGCCAAGGAGCAAACAGATCTAACGTTTTCATTTAATTTTAGGGAAATTTTACGAAATAATAGCTACATTGTTTAGCCAATTCAAAATATGAATTTTATGGCAACACTTTTCAAAAACATATATATAAAGATTAATCATTATATATAAACTTGATCTGCTTCAAAAAAAAAATTCATCAGTAGAAATCGTAAACAATTAATTTAATTTATTTCTTGTAAATCTGCTTTTTTCAACTTAATCTATTTCGGTATTTAGTATTTTTCATTATTTACGCGTTTGCTAACGAAAATGTATAGTTGGTCTATTCTAACCCCCCCCCCCTCTCCTCACATCAAAGCTTTTGTAGGATTTGAAGACAAACTGGTGGTATATGGCATCGTGCCTTAAGACAAATTGCTGGAACTTCCCGTACCAGAATCTTATATTCAAAAAAAAACAAAAATCAGATTTACAACAATTGTTTTATTGTTCAACAATTGTTCAAATAGATTATTAAAATCATTATATATTTACTCGTTCATAAAATATACAGTAACGATCTTATCGCTCAAAGTACTTGAGTAAGTTTACATTAGCATCTGAGGATTCGTATTTCTTACGATCAGAGTAACGCATTTGAAATATATACATTTTCAAACTAAATTGTAAATTTAAATTTCTTATTCAAAGTATATACATATATAAGTAATATGCAGAGTAAAACTTTGTATATTTTTAAAAATTTAGACATTTTTTCGTTCTCTCAAAAACTGAATTATCTTTTTTGGCACTTTTTGCCCCGTATCTCCGAAACGGCTCGACTTGTTTCCACCAAAAACTAATCAGCACGTCTTCTTATCAATAACAATCGAATGTTTTTTGAACCATTCAAATCGGTTGTTTTGTGCGCCCGAAATCGTGGTCGAAAATTTGTATCAAAGCATACACACATACTACACACATACACACACACACTTTCTTTTTTTGAGGCATGCCAATATGTTCAGAAACCTTTGAAAAGTAAAGATATGCATAAAATTTCATTTTCAATATTTTGCGATTGCTATAACTTACCCTACGGGAAGTTCATAATAATAGGATTCAGATGATGATTCATTATTTTTAAGAAAAAAGCTTCTTAAAAGCCGTAGGAAAAATTCCATTCAATCAAAAATAAGTATTTTAAAATTCATGATTTATAATAACTATAATAACTAGCAGTTACCTAGTATTTTAAAAAAATGTTTATTAATTGAAAATTTGCTGATTATAGTATAATTATTACAATTCTTTTCTTAAATCCAAAATCAGATAATATTATTTTACTATGTAGAATCTAATCAAATAGGTAGATATAATTTCATATTTACTAACAAAATGCAGAGAATTTATCCTTTTTTATGTTCAAGTTATTTAATGAACCAATCCAGTTGAACAAAATTATAATAATTTTAGTTAATTACCTTTAAAAAAACTTATTTACTATTTCAATCTAATTTATAGTCTGCGTTTTAATTTAGTAAAGTTTATTATCTAGTAACCCAAAACTAATACCACAAATGTTTATGAACTTTTGGACTTATCTAAGGAAGTCCAATCCAACCCACAAATACCTATTCCCAAGTCTCCACATTTAGCAAACTCAGATGAATCGAAATGATTCAGCGTATTCTTGAACGGTTAAGAATACTGAAATATATTATTTCGTCCAAAAGCTTAGGAATGATTAAGTTCAATATAAAATTCTATTGAGTTTTATATTTTCTTTCACCATCATACGCCGCATATGTGTGAAATTCATTCATAATTCACTCTATTGTGAAATGAAGAACAACATATTCATTTCCATATATTATACGAAGTGAAAGTTCACAATAGAAAATTAGTGACACGTTATTAGATTTTCCATAACTACTTTTTGCATTTGTTTGTGTAATCATGGTACATTTATGTATTTTTCCGCAGCGTTAACTAAGACAATTCTTTTCTGTATTTAATCTGCATTGTTTTGCTTCTTTAATGTCACCACATAGATAAATAACATGAAAGATAATGGTGAATCATGGTTTTCGTAGCAAATGTAGTATGTTGAGATTTATTACCGAGCAAATTTTAAATAGGTAATGAAGATACTGAAGAATAACGAATGCATTAATTCTAGCCAAATAACAAGGCCCATGAAATGTGACTTTTTGTTAGAACTATTGTACAAACAAACTTATAAATAGGATGCAAAAATATAACTTCATAGTCAGGCTAATTCAGGCATAGCCCATATCAAAAAAATAGTGCACGTAAGGATCACACACGATTGAAGTAAAACTTTTTTGCTATTGTATGAGATGACATTCAAGTTAAATATATATATATATATATATATATATATATATATATATATATATATATATATATATATATGGTATAACAATTTTGAATAATGTTTATTAGTTAACACTCGTGATGTACACATTTATTAATGTCAACCATTATACAAATTTATATAATAATGAATTATACATTATATATTTATATGTAATAGCATTAAAAATATTTATAATATTTGAAAACAATAACGTAATTAAAATCATACTTCAACTATGACATGATCGGTTTTTCATTGTAATTAGCATGTAGAATCTGAACCTTCATTAGAAATGAAGTAATAGCTTATTAATAAATTCATTTACACAGTGGATTATGTTAAACAACGCCTAAAAAAATTTTACTGCTTGTATTTTTTTTTACTTTTTCGCTGGCGATACAACTCTATTCACTCCACACAACGACTGATCACAATCGACCCGTATAGAAATGATTTCATCGAGAGCGAACGACGAGCAGTTTGGGCGTAACGCAACTTCCGTTGCATTTTCACAGATTTACTCCCTAGTCACGTCTAAAAATACTGAGTGATTACAAATTACATGTCAATTAGATCGAAACATTTTGATTTAAATCCAAGCCTTTAATAATTAGAATATTAGAATAGAAGTAAACTGCACATGTATATTTATCAATAGCTATTGAAGACCAACTGGCATTTAGACCGATTCCTGGTATATTATTTTAAACACATTACATTACATTTCAAAATTACTTATACATGACTTTTTTAAATATTATTATAAACCTTAATCATAAATAATCAATTTTAAAATCTGATTTATTCTTTATTATAATGACTCTATAAATTTACAGAAAATTATGGTGCAATATTGCTACATTTTAATTTTCTAATTAAATTCTATTTTACTATGATTTTCAGAATGAGCACAAGAAAATATAGAAGACACTGAAGATTAATTAAAGAATTTTGTTAACAATTTTATAATTCTAATAAATATAACACGATCCACTTATATTGATTTTCATTCAATTTTAAATTTTCACAAGTCGTTACTCTAACAATAAAATCAAATTCCGTAAAGTTTAGTATATTAATATCTCAACTCTCCGAATACCTATCAACTTGTACGTCCGATCAAATGGTGGTAACGTAAAACTCTACAACTTTTGTTCATTTTTTCTTTAAACTCTTATCTCACAGAAAACGAGAGAACTACAACAAAACGACAGAAAAAAGCTCTCGCAATTACCTGTAAACTTACCAGAAAAGTTTCTCCCCTAACTTTGCAAAAAGTGCGCATTACGCAAGAATACACAACACCGCCTATACTTAAAAGATATTACCGCGTAATCGGACTTAATTTCGAAATCCTGAATGAATCATTTTCTCTTCTTCTAAAGCTTTGGGAAAAAATGTTGATAATGCGGTTAGCTATGCAGTTGTTCTGGTCTCGACGAGTCGTTTGTTATAAATAAAAAGTTTAGCTGTTGCGTTTAAATTAATTCCGAAGTTCGCGTTCGCCTCCGCAAATTAAAAATTGCATAACGGTGTTGGTTGACGTAAAGTGCTATGCAACAAATTAAATTTTGACAAATTAATTCAAAAGTGAAATATGTACGCGAGTAAAATATGATCTATGTAAATTTATGGCAGAGATTTTAAATATAATTCATTTACGTTTAATATTAGAATTCTAAAGATATTTTGTAGATGCTCTTTTCTATGGAGACCATAAAGATCTTTTGTTCCGGATTGATCCGATTTATCGAAAAATAATAGGTAAATTAAAAAAAATTATAAAAATAAACAAATAAGTGCTATTTTTTCCAAGTTAATACTAAAAATTCAATTAAATATAATGGCGAGAAAAACAGAGATAAAACATAGATAAAAAGTATTACATATAATTGAATAATAAAGCTCTTACTAAAAGTCCGCAATTCCGATAAAAAAATTGATTCTTATGATAACTTCATAATTATACATATGTTATTACAGTTAATGAAGAGAATAAAATGAAGAAAAATATTACTAAAAACATTTGAATTTTCACTTTCATTTTGACTTTTTGTAAAATATATAAAAAAACATTTTTTTGTACTTATAGTTAGAAACAGAATTTTTGATTATTTCTAGTTTTTTATAAAGTTCCTTCAGATTGTATAAGTAGCTCAAGCTAAATTATGAAAAAAAATCTGTAACTCATATTAGTCCTCGTGTTATTAATCATAATGAAAACATGATTAGTTAATTATGTTTTATTTATTTCAAAATAGTAAAATAGAGCAGGACCTAAAGGTCCTTTGACTTTAGGCAATTATATTGTGAAAGCGAAACCAATTATATCGCAACAATTAACACATATCAAACAAACAACTATCTGCTTATGTTCAGTAAGAATCGCAGCTGATTCAACATTGTGAAAATGTATTTTTTTTGCTGTTTTTGAAAATTTGTTACCTGATTTTTCTTACCCCATGGGCGGGGTTTAATGAAATGGAGAGAGGGCTAACAAATTCTAGTATTATCTATAATTATAAAGGGATTCTACGAAATGATAGTTCCATTATTTAACCATTGCAAAATACAAATCCCATTGGTACATTTTTTACAAATATAGATTGTTATATCTATCCGATATTTCGTTAACATCGATCTGATATTTCGTTAGAAATATTGATCAGCAGATTTGGAATAACTATTTATTTAACTTATCTCTTGTAAAATAGCTTTTTCAACATAATTTACATTTTTATTTACTGTTTTATATTGTATACATCTATGCTAGCGTGAAGGTTTAGTTGGTCCTTTTTACCTCTCTCACGTTTAGGCTTTCATAGAAATTATATAAAAAAATGTGCCAAGGTTACCCTCTACTTTCAAATATTGTTGTTATAAATTTTTTTAACTTTACTTGTTTTTTACTTTAAGTCCCACTCCATCCTACTTAAGAACACTATATTTCTGATTTTTAGGAAGTCACGTAGAAGATTTGATAATATTTATTATCATTAGGTCTACAAAACATTATAGTTAGAAATATCT
This sequence comes from Ctenocephalides felis, assembly GCF_003426905.1. Classification (NCBI taxonomy): domain Eukaryota; kingdom Metazoa; phylum Arthropoda; class Insecta; order Siphonaptera; family Pulicidae; genus Ctenocephalides; species Ctenocephalides felis. Next base: position 27,037,487 of record NW_020537646.1, read on the forward strand.
ATCTAGAAAATTTAAAATTCTGAATCGTCTATTATTAACACATTCCACTCGTAAATTCCGAGATTTATATGAATTTTGCCGCGGCATCCGAGTCGAAAGGGTTAAATCTGAAAATTTCGGAATGTATTTGTCTATAAACAATAGATTAAAATGAAAGTAAAGTTCTACATTAGTCATGAACAAATTTAAATTTTATGAATAAATAAATATGCAAAAAAGTGATTTGACTAAAACAAATATAAATATATTCTTTGCAAGTAATTTTAGTAGATTAACGATCTATTAATTATTCTGAGTATGAGTAAAAATTCTTTAGTAATGTCAACTTAATTAGAAAAGAAAACCATAATCCTTGAAGAAAATGAATTAAAATTAATGGCATGAGATGAACGGACATTTAGGAGCAAACGAACGCAGATATAATAGACTTTTTAGTATTTCCTCGACACGATAATTACACTTCCCCAAATACACAAAAGTGCCGGCGAGTTTTTAAAATACGCCGAAGAATTTCTGTAAACGAGAAATGAGTTTTCTCCATCTCTCTTAAGGGATCCCAAAAGCAAAGGAATTTACAAGTGTCCCTAATCGTTCCTGAGGAAAAAGTAAAAAGAGCGTAGCTGTTATATAATTTTCTGTTCTCGCCAAAGGTTTTAAAACGATTTTTAATGAGCATCTACCTACATTTTCGTTTCGCCTCCTGGTACCAACATTTCGGCGGTGTGTTGAGTTTCCTTAGTAATTCCAAGAACGATATCGGTATTTACAGATTCCGAAGCATAAGCCGTAAAGGATTAAAGTAAGGGTCGTCAAACAGGTCAATGAAGGTCTCTTGAGACTACTAAAATATACTAAATTAAAAATGTCCTCACAATCACAGTACTTTTTTATTCCATAAGAATTCATCAAAATTGCCGAAACATACTTTGAAACCGTACACGATCAATTTGTTTTCATTTACTATTATCATCTCTTTTTCATATCACTTGAAAAATACACTAGTAATATAATACACAATTCATTATTTCATTTATAAATATTTTGATCGACTATTTATAAAATACTAATAAAAGATTCATATATAGGGTAGCGCGGGGCATAAAGGTCGAATTTGACGTTCAGCAATGATACTGTCTAAACCAATTGAACAACACATAACACGTATCAAACAAACTACTGTCGTACTATGTTTAAAAAAAATTCAGTTAATTCCTAATTATAGAAGTGTGCTTTTACTATTTTTCGAAAAATTGTCGTTTGTCTTTTTACTCCATAGGCGAGGTAAATTTGGACAATCAGGTCTCGTTTTAAATTTTGAAGTAAGTGGATAATAATAATAAAATATGTATGTATTATTATATACTTGGTTCCAAGTTTAAATTACGGTCAAATGAGAAACGGTAAAATTTCAGCAAAATTTATGTTAAAAGTTAAATGCAAAAACCCGCACCTTGATTGCGTTATTAGTTTCCCTACGCTCCATTCTCAAAACCGAGATCACAAGGTAAAAGACCTCTTTAATCTATTTTTTTATTAACTAACTATTGGGGCGCATGGCATCGTGCCTTAAGGCAAATTGCTGGAACTTTCCGTATAAAAAAATATTATTTTTTTAAAAACAAATAACATTTTTGAGAAAAAAATTCTTCTAAAAAGTTAGTTAAACTATAAATTAGACAAAAAATACTTTTTTTTTAAAAAAAATGTTTTCTTTATTTTGACATATTTTGGAAGATCTGAACTATTTTTCAAAGCAATCGCACTGCTTCAACTGCATACAGACAAAATATAAAGCGCGTAAGCGCCTCGTCGCCATCTAACGGATAAACATTGGTACGGAACCCATAGGAATGTAAACAAAATTTATACTTATTGTTAAAATCTCTATAAAATATCTGATAATTTGATGTGCATATGTCTAACGATCATGGTTGACCGCTAAATGGCATTTTTTTTACTTTTTTCACTAGATCTCCGAAACCGCTAGACCTACCTTCATGAAAATTTTATCAATTCTTCATCTTGCCAATGCAAATAAAATGTTTTTTGAATCCGTTCTCTTAAAAACTGAGTTACCGTTTTCGGCCCTTTTCGCCCCGTATCTTCGGAACGGTTAGACCTGCCTTCGCCAAAAATTCAAAAAACAGACTTTTTGAAGAAAAGTCTATTTTGAAATATTTTGGAATTTCTGACCTTTTTTTCAAAGCAATCGTACTGCGTTAACTGCATAGTGAAGAAATAGCGAAGGGCGTAAGCGCTGCGCCGCTGTCTAACTGATAAACATTAGTACGGAACCCATAGGAATGTAAACAAAATTTAGACTTATAGTTAAAATCTCTACAAAATATCTGATAATTTGATGTGCATATGTCTAACGATCATTGTTGACCGCTAAATGGCATTTTTTTTACTTTTTTCACTAGATCTCCGAAACCGCTAGACCTGCCTTCATGAAAATTGATCAATTCTTCATCTTGCCAATGCAAGTAAAATGTTTTTTGAATCCGTTCTCTTGAAAACTGAGTTACCGTTTTCGGCACTTTTTGCCCCGTATCTTCGGAACGGTTAGACCTGCCTTCGCCAAAAATTCAAAAAACAGACTTTTTGAAGAAAAGTGTATTTTGAAATATTTTGGAATTTCTGACCTTTTTTTCAAAGCAATCGTACTGCGTTAACTGTCTAGTGAAGAAATAGCGAAGCGCCGCTGTCTAACTGATAAACATTAGTACGAACCCATAGGAATGTAAACAAAATTTAGACTTATTGTTAAAATCTCTATAAAATATCTGATAATTGGATGTGCATATGTCTAATGATCATTTTGACCGACAGATGGCATTTTTTTTACTTTTTTTACACGTACACACGCATACATCAATTTTTTCTAAGGTATGCCAAAATATTCAGAAACCTCTGAAACGAAAAGATATAAGAAATTTTTTAGTTTCGATATTTTTGCGATTACTATAACTTACCCTAGGGGAAGTTAATAATATAAGAAAATGCATAACTTTTTTTTCAAATTTTTCAAATCAAATTATTGCAAATAAAATTTATGATCTTTATGTCCATAATGTGAAAAAAGTGTCATAACAAAAATTTACTATTTTTTTAATACAAAAAAGTTCTACTGTCAAAAACAGTTTTTGCTTAGTTGTTTCATTCGAGGTTGAAACATGTCAAAATAAAAACAAAAACAAAATAATGTAACTATAATGTACTTAATGACCTATATGTGTGTGTCATCATTAAGCAAACTAAAAAAGTAAGACCAAAAAAAAAAAAAAACTTGAAACTGAATATAAAAATTGATAATAAAGTTATAGTATATCACATGATTTAAAATTGAAAAAAGTTTTTTCCTAAAATCAAAGGCAGGATTAAAATGAAAATGGAATCATTTTGTACGGGTATTGTGGAAAGATAAAATTTTAAATCTATTTTTAATAACCACGAATAAAGGTGACTATATAAGTATTTTAGGTATTCCACTATCTAGTTTTTCCCACCCTGTGTTCATGCAAGAAACGCAACGTTGACATAATTTCTTCCTCGGACAGATAGAGAGCGGCAAGCGACTTTTAGCGCTTTTTAAGTGTCACTTAAGCAAGTTCCGAGCGTCACTTGATTCCATATAACAGCAGGTGCGCTCGCCGACTTTTTTCCAAAATTACAATTTAATTATTGCGCTCATTAGACAGCAGACGGAATAATTAGAATTATACAGAAGACAAATTGCAACAAAGTTGAGTCGAGATGAAAATCGGAAGAAAAATTTTAATGTTTTAACTTTGTTTAATATTTGATACGCTTTGGCGTAGTTTGTAGGAAATAGCGTGGATCACAGATAGAACGTAAATGAGATAGTGGTGAGCCATAAAAAACTGAACGTGAATCTTACGTTAAAAACGAAATAAATTTTATTTCCATTCGAAGTAAAATTGATTTTAATTCTCAAAAATTTATTTCGATTAAGTATTTACATGAACTTCATAATCCGTATAACTTTACTGCAGAGAATTGAATAATTTATACTTGCACCTACAGTAATCTATAGATTTCAACTTTTTTTCATTATTTTCTCATTGAAGAAAGTTGTTGTTTGAGAAGTAGTATCAAAGATATATTATGTGGCACTTCAATATACATTTTTTCCAAAATCGTTATTGCAACATAAGTTTAAATTATTAACTAACTAGTGGGGTGCATAAGTTCAGAAACCTTTGAAACGTCAAGAAATATAAAAATTTTCATTTTCGATTTTTTTGCGATTACTAAACTTGCCCTGGGGGAAGTTAAAAGCAAGTTATAAGGGATTGCCTTTTAAAAGAGCAAGATTTTAAAAAAATCTTTAAAATAGATATAGATTGAAAAACTAAAGAAAAATATTTAAGACTATATATAAACAGCTAAAAAAAA
>NW_020537646.1:27042005-27073562 GCF_003426905.1 Ctenocephalides felis
TGGGAAATTGATGAAAATCTTCACTTATAAAAATCTGCAATGAAAAAAATTTTTGCTAAATAAGAAGTGTCATCTATAAGATCTCAGAAAAACTATCAATATCAACTCTCTTACTATCGGTGTGCGGCGACAACCTAGCAGCGATTTCATCCCCCCAGTGGGGTAAATGACTGGACAAGTGGGCGGTGGTGTTTTTGGTCATCGCAATATGTCCTGCTTGCGGTTATTGCTTTCGGTGGCGGTCACAATAAACCTCCGCATGCGGTTGTAAGACACGTCTTAAGGATACTGGCCGCATATTGTACGGTGTGCGGTTGTGTAATCCCTGAAGTCCGTTATAGAGTGATACAGAGGCGGTTGGGCATACTAGTTAGTTAGAAAAATAAAAATTATGTTGATATTTATTAGATTCGAAATGTTAGAAATAAAAATAGCAATAAAGTTGTTGATTTTGTTTAATCTTCTTGTTTTTAAAATTGAATATTTTATTTTAAAAATTAATATTTAAATTACTTTTGATTATGTTCGCCTTGTTTTTATAACGATTAACGGATGCATTTTTTTAAAGAGACTACGCTGTAATTAGCGTTGATTAGATATAAATGTCTTAATTTAATTTCGAAGTAATTGTTCAAATAATACCTACATTATTCAATCAATGGGGAATACAAATTTAACGGGTGCATTGATTTTAAAGCGACTGCACTATAATAATTTTGATTGGATATTTTGTCAGATATATTCATCAGGAGAGTTGAAACAATTTATTCAACCTATCTCTTGTAAAATAGCTTTTTCACCTAATTTACTTTTTTATTTATTACAATTTTTAGTTTTCAAATCTTTGTCAGAGTAAAGTTGGTTCTTTTTACCCACCCAGGAATAAGCTTTTGTAGAGATTATATAAAACAAAACTGTTGAATCTAACATAAAATTAACAAAAAATTGAAGAAGCAAAAAAATAAACATTTACAAAACATAAAATAACTACTTAAAAATTATATTAAGGTCTCGTACAGTAAGCAAGAGTTAGAACTGAAAAAACTAACAGCGAAAGAAAATATTTGGTTATGGATTTGCAAACATTGGCATTTTTATCCTAATAGCAACCTCGTCAAAATCAAGGTAATAACTGGTTATCCATCTTTTCCCTTTACTTGCATATATTGTTAATAAAAAATTCTTAACTTTATTGGTTTTTGATATATTTGTGGTGGACTTTTTTACCAGTGGACCTTTAAGCCCCGCTCTACTCTATTATATATATTATACAATCTTTATATATAGTGTATCTGAATCATGAGTGGAAAATAAATGTTAAAAAAATTAAAGGAGCGCAGAATTTGGGGAGAAGAAGGGGGTACTAAAATGTTGGTAAACTGAGTTAATATTAGTAAGTAAAGCACAACGCTGCCAATTACTGGTTGATACCCTATTTGGCAGCTTAATATGAATAAGCAGTGATATCAAACTTTGACTTTTAATTATAGATCTCAAACATGGTCAAGTGGAAATAGCCTTTCGGTCACTGCTGTAATATATGAATACAATATCTAAAATATTCTAATCACAAAGATAATGACCAACCACTAGGGTGCTCTTTTCAACCATTAAGTTAGGAAAAGTTTAATTAAGGTTAAGAAATTTACATAATTGCTTATACACATATAGTTCTAACTGCTTTTCGAAAAAAGCACAAATATCAATAAAAATACCAACTTGTCTGATATATTATAAAAGATAAAAAAGATAAATTAAGATATACCCCACCCATCTCCCCCTTACACCCAGCAATTTCCTTAAATTGCAAACCGCGCTATTTTAGAATTGCCTATCGTAACGTACATCAAATGCTCTAGTATCATTAATTATTCAGTCTGAACTACAGTAAATCGTAGTTACGGTATTGAAGGAAGCACTTCTTCTCAGACCGTTCCTTTCTCGAAAACCTGCAAACGCACGAGTATATTAATCCGATCCCGAGTCAATCTGCAAGGAGTTATTTACGAGCGTTAATAGTCTCCTTACGGCTCGTCGGATTAACCAGGGAACCGCACACGATGTTAAGATACACTCATTGCTCAGATATCTATCTACGTCGCCCTGAGGAGAGCATATGCTCCAATTGGACGCGTGGACAGATTTAGAGATAAACTGCAGGGTTTAGCAAGTGACAAGGGCAATGGAATAATTAGAATTGATTGTCATCAGCAGATTAAGGAACTTGTTATAACTATATATAGGTTTTTTACAGCACTAAAATTGTATCATTCATAAAATATGTAATAACAGAAGCAGCGCATAAATATAGAAACAAGCTCATCAACCATCTAAAATCACTAGCAAACTTCTTAAAAAAACAGAAAATTATTGTCGTAGATTGAAGAGATGATTGCCACTAGTTTAAGTCATCAATTTTTCTGATAAAGATTGAAATAACTTAGTTATTATTTATAAGAAAACAGTTAAGTTTATATAATTATCTTGAAATAATGAGAAACAACTATTGAGTTGTTTTCCAACATGTCATATAGTATACGATGTCTCTTTACAGCTGACAATTGTAAATTCCACAAATTTACTAAATGTCCTTAACTGGACAGTTAAAAATATAGTGAATATATACATATATATATATATATATATAATATATGTGTGTGTGTGTGTGTATGTGTGTGTGTGTGAAAGTGGGCAAACAAAATAACAAATGAAGAAGTCCTGAGAAGAGAGGCGAAGAAGAAAGGACTCTACTGAGCACAATTCTGAAAAAGAAAGGAAACTGGATGGGACCTCTTTTACAAAAAGAGTGTCTTTTGTACGACGTCGTCGAGGGTAAAATAGAAGGAACAAAAGGATGGGAAGACGAAGAATGCAGATGATTGACGACTTACGCGAGAGAGAAAATACAGGGAACTGAAAGCCGAAGAGAAGGATCAAGAAGCATGGAAGCAGAAGTTCGGAAAGGAAAATGCATAAAATAATAACAAAAAAAAATGGGGAGGGGGAATAGTGGTAATGGGATGAAGGGTAAGGGAATCATTTGTTGTGGTTGGCTCTCACACCATGGACCTGCCTTTGGGCAGACTACCATTTATTATGATTATATATGTTGAAGGTATGAATCCATCAATTGTTTCCTCTTATTTTTAAACAGCCATCAAAACTTTTGCTCTAAGAACTGTTGTGCTCAAACTTCTTCTTTTATACTATATTTCAATGACAATAAAATGGTTAACCCGTATATGTTTGATGGATTTCTATTTTTGGAATTATCGGGGGCAAGATTTTCCGACTTTTAAGTCCATGTTGGATCTATATTTCCAAGTAAAAATCTACATCACTACTTCTTGATACCAAAGTGACCATAAGCGGATCAAGATATAAAAGTAGTTTAATATTACTAAAAACGATCCTTTACTGCTGCTGAACATCAATCAACAATTTTAGGTATTTTCTGATGAGTATTTAATTGAATAATCATTTGTTCTCAATATGCATCCCAATTGTTCTAATATTTTAATTTTAATATATATTTTGTGAATTGTCATTGTAAATTTCATTTAGAAACATACTTTTGATATTACTACTGCTGGTGCGAGTAAAAATTGATATACTACTGCTTGTTATCAGGACACACAATGCAGGTTTTAAATCGGAAACTTTGTGGTTGCAAATACAACCTTCAGATATCTATTCACCAACTGCAAATTTCATAATTATAATTTTTATCTCAGGGCATTATTGATTTTTGGGACAGGAGTTTTTCAGGAGAAAGACATCTAAGTTTGATCCACAACTAAGATTTAGAGCCGATTCTGCCGCACAACAGACAAATGTTATGGCAAAGCCATGTTACACTCAAACTTACATACATTATGCTACTGAATACTATCAAAATGTCTTGTATTTACTGTTAAAGTGTTTTACACATAAACTGCAACGTCACTTGTATATTATGAAGCTGGGTCAGAAGACCCTGTTGTGTAAGATTGTTTTTTTGACATTTGTGCGGTTTTTAGGTTAGGTTTTTTATTTGAAAACCGCCCGACTGCACAGCAACCACATGGCTTTTGTCAATGTTTAGAACGGATTAGTATGGAAAGTTTATCAAAACATAGCCTTGAGATAACATTGGCCTGTTATGCGGCAGAATCGGACCATTAGTTTAATATAGGTTTAAAAGAATAAGTGAAAATTGGTTATAGAACAATGATTTCCCCAATATTCTTGGAAAAATTGTTGTGTAACAGTATATTTATTATTTCTATTTATAAACTGCTGGTAATTTTCAAAAATACTGTACGAATACGAAATCTCTAGGAATTAACTAAGTACATATTTTCATGTTGGTTGGAGTTGGCTACGTGTTGATATAGTGCTTTCCAATAAAATACGATTAAATGGTGAATATTTCACTGTCTAATTGTGAACGTTTGGACAACGTTTTACCTTTGCAAATAAAAATTACGTAAATTACATTAGCACTCCAGATAATTTTGTATTTTCCAAATATGGTGCTTTTCGGATTGCAGTAAAACTTGTTGTTTAATGTAAAAAAATGTAATGTTCTAATTATAATTCCTCAATGAATGCATATTTTCACAATTATTCATACCCTTATTTAAACCTATAATAATGCTTGACTATTTATGTAATTCAGAACCCTTTTTGACTAAATATTATTAATGTTTTTAATAAGTAGTTTTGTATCTGATGCGTACAATATTATGTTGTTTAAAAAATCGAAATGTAGAATTTTATATGCGTTTGTATATTTTTCATTTTCAGCTTGTTGCACAAGATTATAATACCATTTAAATTTGATAAAAAAAATCTATCCAGTAAGAAAAATTATAATATTCAATAATAAAAAAGGTTGAATAAAATACTAGAAGATAAATTTGGAATGTTGAGGAGAATATAAAAACTATTAAAATATTATACGAATAGTTAAATTGCAAATAATTCCAAGTGAATTCGATTCTGTTCCTCAGTCCACCCCAGGGTTGAGATCGTTGTGCAGTTAGTTAGTGGTTGGTGGCTAACTATTTGCTCAGTCGTACTTCATCCCCATCTTTTCCCAGAGAATAAAAGTGTGGGTAGATGGGGATTCGGTTGACCGTTTATTGGGCGGACGTTACGACCGACCATTCTGGCAATATGTCGACAAGAACTGTGAATTACGATAGCAATCCAGTGGAGACAAAAGTTTTGGTATACTTCGATTGAGTTTCGTATTTCAAACAATAATTAAAGTTTACGATTATCAATAATATGAAGTACTATATGATATAGTTCTCTGAAGCAATTTGCTGGATCTTCCGAATTATTATTTGAAAACTTGCTTTTATTAGATTTAAATTTTTGGAACATTTTAATTTTATTCGAACAAAACAAAACAAAAATTAAAAGTTTTTGATTATGCCGTCTAGTTTCAAGCTTTGTCAATAGGATTTGGATGTTTTGATAGCCAATCCCATTATATTAGACGTTCACTAAATGAGTAACAAATCCTAATAAATGTACATGTGCAAATAAAATTTTTCAAAGACAATACAACCAGAAACTGTTAGAACTTAAAAAAGTATGCTTATTTTATTGTAACTTCGATTACATATAATTATGTGAACGTTAAAGAAACTAAACTGCTTTCAGAGGCGAATCGCACAATTTGTTAAATAATTATAATTAATTTTAGCAGAATTTTAATAATTGTATTCCTATTAGATTTATAAAATTAATTATAAAATACTACATTTAATCTGAATTTAGAGAATTATTTTAATTTCTTGAAAATTACATATACACATACATATAAGTTTTCATTTATAATTTATTATTTTTTAACTTCCCGTAGGGTAGCCAAAAATCGAAAATAAAAATTTTTGTATAAATTTACGTTTCAGAGGTTTCTGAACATTTTGGCATACCTCAGAAAAAATAGATGTGTGTGTGTGTTGAGATAATTTTTGGTCGACGATTTCGGGCGTGCAGAATAACCGACTTGAATGATTCAAAAAGCATTCGATTTCTATTGATAGGAAGATGAGCTAATTAGTTTTTGGCAAAGGCAGGTCTAATCGTTCCGAAGATATGGAGCAAAAAGTGCAGAAAATAGAAATAGAGTTTTAAGAGAACTAAGCATCCGATTTGAATGATACAAAAAACTTTCTGCTTGTGTTAACGAAAAAATTGCTTTTGGTAAAAAATTTATGTTTTATTTTTTTTTTTAATTTTTAAAAACAACTGCTTAAACATATTTTGAATATTTTATTATGGTACGGGAAGTTATAGCAATTTGCCTTAAGGCGCGATGCCATACACCACTAGTTTGTATTCTTGATTACTTGTTCAAAAAGTTAAAAAATCATTCTACTTTTAGACAGTTAAAAGAACAGAATTGATTTCAAATGCAAAAGGAGGAGTATTAGATGGACATATTAAAAAATATATCAAAAGTTTATATTTAATATTAAAAAATCTAATTCAAAATGATAATAATAAAATAGCACTTATTTTTACCATTATAAGTATATACGGACCACTTCACGTTAATTGCTCAATTTTCATATATGACCAAAAATTAACATAAAAATACAATTAATAAACTATGTCATGGTTAAAAATGATAAGTAATAGATTTTACTTGTAACATATATATAAATATATATATATATATATATATATATATATATATATAAATTCATGTATGTACTATATTTTTTCTTGTAACTATAACATTATATGTATAACAGTCTCAACAATGATCATTAAAGTTATTTGCACAGTTGGAGTTAAGTCGATATGCAAAATTGTCGGAGATGTTACGGGTTTTATTACGGATCTGAACTAATTTAGATGACAAGTATGAAAATAACTTGCTAAAACAGGGTATACCAACTATTTGTAACAGTTGAAAAATAACCATATTTAGAGAAAAGATTTGTCAACAAACTGGATGAGTGAAATATACGATAAAACTGTGTTTAAATCAAAATGGTGAAGGCAAGATGCAAAGTATAGCAATTGGTGATTGGGTTTCTAAATTATTAAATAATTCTGGTACTACACACATTTTTTTCTAATTTTATATCAAATTCAAGAAAAAGTCAAGTTTATATGAATATTTAAAATTACTAGGTTCACAATTTTAATAAAAATTGCACTTCTATAAGAACATTTGATTTACTATTAGTGCAAAATTGAAATATTATAAATAGATACCAACATTATAATTTATTTGAAATCTTTTACTCTCAATAAAAAATTGTAGACATGACTTTATATAGATGACTAAATATGAATAAATAAAATATTTATAAGAAATTATTTATAGTTAAAATAAGATTGTATAATTTTTATAAAATGTATATCTCAAATTACCAACGCCTGTCTATGGATCATCTCTGTACCATCTTATTGGTGCCAAGTAAATAATGTTATCTTCTAAATTCACTAATCTAGGTGTTTCCACCGCAAACGTATACTGAATATATAAGTAACACGGTTAAAATTTGTCATAATATTATTTCTTCAAAACAAATCATAAAGTTTAGTGTAAAAATAATTTTAAATCACCAAAAATGTTGTTAATTAAACTTGTTCTATCCTTTTCATTATTGGCATCTGCATACTCTGCACCGATTGTAAGTAATGACTTTGCATGTATTTATAAATATATTTTATTTCAACATTAGCAAATGATTAATTGTCGTGCGAAACAAGAAATTATTATGTAAATGTAGTATAATAAATGCTATCGCAATCGTGTATATTAATCAAGTGTGAAAGTTTTCAGATGAGTTCTTGAAATGATTAATTGAAATACAATAAAATGAAAGTGCGCATACGATGATAACTTTAGTAATAGTTGATGGATTTGAAAAATATTTTAATTTGTATCATGATAAATTATAAGTTAGTGAAATTTTTTGTGACCAAGTATTAGTGCTAATATTAACTTCGCGTAGGGTAGTTGTTATAATGTGCCGGAAATCGAATTTGAAAATTTTTACATTTCTCGACGTTTCTGAACGTTTTGGCATACCTCAGAAAAAATGGATGTGCGTGTGTGTGTATGTATGTTGGATACAAATTTCCAGTCACGTTTTTTGGCGCACGGATCAACCGATTTGAATGGTTCAAAAAGCATTCGATTCCTATTGATAGGGAGATGAGCTGATTAGTTTTGGCAAAGGCAGGTCCAGCCGTTACGGAGATAAAGAGCAAAGAGTGCAGAAAGTAGAAATCGAGTTTTTAAGAGAACGGAGCATCCGATTTGAATGGTCTAAAAAACATTCAATTAGTAATGATTGGGAGAAGTGTTGATTAGTTTTTGGCAAAGGCAGGTCTAGCCATTTCGAAGATACGGAGCTAAATGTGCAAAAAATGACAGTTTTTGAGAGAACTAAGCGTCCGATTTAAATGATATAAAAAAAATTCTGCTTGTCTTAACAAAATAATTGATTTTGGAAAAAAAATTTAGTTTAAAGTTTTCAAAAAAAAATTTTTTGTATATCAAAAATAATTCAGATTTTATTTTTAATTCTGACTATAGTTCTAATATACTTTAAACAAATAATTTTAACTTTGCCATTCAGTTTATATAATTCTTATGGATATTAGACAATGTTACAATATTTATTTATAATATTCTATTTGAAAACATTCAGTATTCCTCGAACATTTTGTTACGGTACGGGAAGTTCCAGCAATTTGCCTTAAGGCACGATGCCATACATCCCACTAGTTTAATATGAAATCGTATATATAATAAAAATTCTCCAACCAAAAAACAATGAAGCAATGACTGTTTTTTACCAAATCTAATATAAATACCGTTCTATTATAAAAAATATACATGAGATATTTCTAATATATGTATATGTATAAGCTAAATAATAAAACTATTTGTAACTCAAAATTCGTAAACACTGAAGAAGGAACTTTACCATAGAATCGATATTGATTATTATAATAATATAAAGCTAACTTTTCTATCCAATTCGATTAATAAATATAAAAATAAAAAAATAGCATGCTATTGTTAGCTGAATTTTACCAACTTCATTCACTCACATGAGTCAATATAACAACGCTGAAAGTATGAGTTATTAGAATCTATGGCAAACACAAGCCAATAAAGTGTGCATTCATTGTCATTATCAGTGATTAAGTTAGTTTAGATTATTTTTAAAAAATATTTCTTTCTTGCTAGGATCAGCAACCGTCCCTAGGTGCAGCAATTCAAGGATTGTGGTCCGATTTTTTGTTGCAAATTGAACAAATGTCTCAACGACTTCAACAAACTTTTCAAATCCTCAGTGGATCATTTCCATTATTTAAACCAACAACAACAACTCCTTCTAGTACATTAAGTACTTCAAACTCACAATTGGTATCGAGTACACTGGAGCAGTCACCAATTGCACAAAATTTTGGACCAGTTACTTTTCCTAATATCAATGATGAGAATAATAATTCACCAAAAATTTATTATCAACAAAACCAAGGTGAGCTTGCATATATTAAATAAATTACTAACAATAAATGATTTTAGTAATGTACAAAATTTGTCGGCCTTTCACGTGAATTTGCATTTAATTAATAGTGGTAGGAAGTAATTGATTTTTACATAATTATCATAACATGTCGTATTAATAATTTTTGTCCTTGCCAACTAAAGCAATAATATTTATTGAGCTTCATGATATATCACATATCTAAATAAATTATTAATTATAGTTTTATTTAAATGATTATTTATAGCTTGACATAAATGATTATTCATTGGCTGATATAATTTATTGTTCATAGTTTATTCTGATGTAGTCTCATTGGATGAATTACCGAGATAATTCAAATAATAGAACATCTTGTAGCAATATTAAATACATATCAATATTCTTATTATGTCAAAAAAAAATTTTTTAGGGAAAAGTAATATTTTTGCAATTACCCAATTGTTGTTGAGTTTGTTTTAATTCTTATGTTTTTTATTCTTATTAACAGTACATTCAGCTACTTCACAGGTTTTAATTCTTATTTAACTGTAACTTACATACCACTAATGTCTATTATTTGTAGATTAACAAAATTTTCTTAAATTTTTTTATACCTGAATTTTATTACTACTAATTTATAAATGCAAAAATATTCACAACAGGTGTGCCATTTCCAGTAATACCACCGGAAATTCCTGCATTTTCTGATCCCTCAAAAATAGAAAATAATGCCCAAGAGACTCCAAGTAATGTAGCACTTGTTGCCCAGTAATTTTTATAGTTTGAGATAATTTTATGTACATTAGAATGAATATAGTATTATAGAGATAGAATATAATAGCACAGGTCCACAAAATAAAAAAAATGTTTGTATTGGGTGTGCGGCATGTCTGTCTTCTAATGTAATTTTTACCGCTGAACACAAATCTGAAGTCAAAATTGGGAGTCAAATGGCAAAAAATTGAAAAAAAAAAAATAAAAAAAAAACGACAAAATCTCAGATCTATTCTTCTGTGGGATGATTAAAATCTTTCTACTTTGAATGACTATTGTGTATTCACTATTGTTTTTCTATAGCATACAGCAGTAATTAAGCTGAATTATCAAAAAAAAATCAATACATAATTTAATTGAAACTCAATTGTTATTTAGGGTAAAAAAAAGCCAGGAAACGTTAGAAATTATGAGATTTTGAATATCAGACAGATTTTTTTTTTCAATTTTTTGAATTTAGATTCGTATTCAGCGGTAAAAATTACATTGGAAAATATGCCGCACATCCAGATAACTTCTTTTATTTCGTGGTACTGTGCAATAATTGACTAATAAAATAAGTTAGATAATATTTTATAACGCTTCTGAAAATAGATATATCAATGAAAGATAAAAGTAAATAAAATATAAAATTAATTACTGACTTTATTATTAAAGAAAATATTGAAAGAAACTGTTAGTCAATAGAGATTCTATTACCTTCTAGGTCAGCTGGAGATAAACAAGATAAAATCAATATGATTTACGACAAATTAAGCAAAAAGCAATGATTAAATACAATTACAGAATTAATATTTAATTTCACAAACAATAAATTAAAAATTCGTTTATCCTCGCACACATTATATGACAACTATAAATATGATTACTCAAGGTGCATAAATCATTCCTTGGCTAATAAAATCCAACTATAAAACAAAATGTCAGACATCAAAGAGGCAAATTGTACACTCAGACGGTCTAGGAATAAAATAATTAACGACTTCTATAAAAACTTCAATGTGTTTTGCAGCGAACGACCATGCAATAATTCTTCTGAGTCAGAAGAACTCTACCGCGTTTAATGGGACGGGACGATTCTGTCGTAGAAATTAGTCCCAAGTGATGATGAAAATATATGTGCTTAAAAATAAAGTCCTTAATAATCTATTCCATTAACAACGTTACCCTAAAATCGTATTTGATAATTTATAAAAATGCTGAAACCAATACATACAAATCTATGTTTACTTATATAGATATCGCTTGCGTATTTCCTCAGAACTTTCCAAAAATATTACAATTTTTATACCTAGCATTTTTACTCAAGTCTTAAATTTCTTAAGGTTTATAATTTAATAAGTACACCGATTATTATTATTGGCACAGGTTTTCAATGGAAAGAAGAAACTTATAAATTAAATTAAATCTAATATAATACATATACTCGTTCTTACCTCAAGCTGCATGGATTACAGCATTTCTTCGCAAAATTGCACAGAGTCAAATTTTTCACAAACACACACACTTTGTTTTACGCGAAGTTATGCACAATTGATTTAACTAGCACTTTTGTTTTAATAATTAATTAATTTACGCGAATTTTATTTCCTACAACACTCACTTCTATTTTAAAATTTTTTTTATTAGGCTAAAAGAAATTTGTAGATTAGTGAGGGGTACGGTCACAATTATGTCCACACTAAAATAGTAAAAATTTCCTAAATATAACCTAGTTTACGGTTCCGCTATCTATAGGACAAAATTCTATAAAAATCTATTTTTGTGCATCCATAATTAGACGTGTGACCGCACCCTTAGATATCATGCCTAGAAATGAAAATGCACTGACCTTTTTTTAAAATCACCGATTCTTCTGGAACATCCCGATTACCAATTTGTTGTCTGAAAAATAAAGAAAAAAATGACAATTTTTTAATATATTATGAAATATTATTTGTGCTAAAAAACTGTGCATTACCTCGTGATTTCCAGAAGAGAGCTGATCAGAAACCAGGAACCAGAAACCAGGAACCAGGAACCAAGAACGGCAATTGGGAACAAGGCACTACCACTGCATTAGAACACTATAAAGGCCTTAATAAAACACTACACGAACACTTAAGAAAAACGATTAACACGAATAAAAAAAATCGGTGAAAATCGAGAAAAACGATCACTACAAATTGACACCAGGCAATTTATTATTAAGCGAACATTTATCTTTTTAAAAATACTGTTCATCATTAAAGTAACTTGAATGGAAATTTATAATGATCAACAAAATCATCACCACTAGCGATAAAATACTTTTTTTTTCTTTGGCACCTCCACTTTTATGGTTGGTCCTTGTAAATCCTGGTATCTCTGACTGGTAAAATGAATAAATTCCTGCTTGGTTTCAAAGTTTTCCAGTCGATACATGTAATTACCAGGAACAACCTGTAATAATTCTTTGATTCTGGCAAGAAATTTTATCAAAATCATCTTCTGGCACAACTAAGAATAGATTATAAACCATAATAAACTAGTAAAAATAAGGTCAGTTTTATTGCCATGTACCCTCTAAATCAATTTTCTGATTTGAAATTCCTAATATCTGGTACAATGTGAAAATGTATTAATTGTAAGATTTTTTTTCTGGTTAAGTCTTTGTGATCAAACCTATTTGCGAAATTTGGCACAACACTGTTAACACAAAGAAAACACTTTTTTGTCCACAAAACAACCTATAAATTCTGTTGGTATTTATTTAGCAATCACTACTTTTAGTTCCTTGTACTTTTCATTTTCAAACAATAGTCACTTGTTTGAACAGTAACATAAATATTTCTTGAATAAGTTGACTGTTGTTCTAGTGAGTTTTTACTTTGTTCTTGAAATGTAGTTAAGGACCTCTGATTTCATAACTGGATTTCTGCTGAAAATAAATAAATTGATTGAATAAAATGCATTTGATCAGATATTATTTATATGTATGTATATATATATATATATATATATATATATATATATATATATATATATTGAAAGATGTTTAAAAATCTGTATTATATTTTTTACATGATGTTACGCCTTCCAAGGAATTAATCATATATATATATATATATATATATATATATATATATATATATATATCAGATATGGAAATGAGATGTTTCTGTACAATTTGCAGAAGAAATACTAAATGCTATACCAAATGCCCATTGGTGTGTAACAAATGAATCTAGTTACATTTAAAAATACCTCTATCTATAATAATGTCCATATTAGGTTGATAATTTGCATTATTTTTACTTCAATATTGAATTGAATTCCAGTTGTATTTAATATACTAATTTTTAATATACGTATCGATTCAGATGGTTGCACAATATTAGCACGTCATGTGCACGTCTTAGTCGTGCACCTGTACATGCAGATATATTAGCACGAATCTGATTGGACGATTTAGCACTAGGTGGGCGAATCTATTATATTTGATAAGGGGAGGTCACATAGATTTGATCACAAGGTCACAAAAAGGTCACAAAAATCGTATGAAATTAACAATTATTCAGACTTTTGTACACATTTGAAGGAATATCAAAGAGGATGGACGAAACCAATATTTGCTCTTTAGGGGAGGCCATATTCAAATATTTCAAATTTATATGAATGAATTGCATGAATATAACGTGTTCAGATTTTTGTAATTAACTTAACATGTAATTTAATAAAATTATAAGTAAGACAATCCCTTATTTTCACATAAGGAGTGGTTCTATAATAATATTAATTTTGAAATATAAAACAAGAAATAATTTGCATTGTACATATACCTAATCTTTAACAATGAAGTTGATGAAAATATTTGAAGTGAAAAGATAAAACTAACAATTAACAATTGCACTGAAGGTGTATCTTTGTCATAGAAGAAAACTTCTAAAAATGCAAAATTACTTAAAGCTTACAATAATTCATTATTATTATAAATATAGTAGCTATACGTGAATTATATACAAATTATTGAAGCAAACGCATACCTTTACAATACTTTACTAGGTGTAAGCGGCATATATATATATATATATATATATATATATATATTTATATATATATATTATGGTGGTCTATCTAAACGTTAATATTAAGAGCTATAATTTTCAGAGAATTGTTTTCTATCAATTTGGAACCCTTTGAGCCCTTGGGAGCAAGAAAATTCGAAAATATCTATATTAAGAACCACCCTAATATATATATATATATATATATATATATAATTGTAGAATTCTTATTTCTTTTAATATCTTGCACTTTTATATTAATTAATTGATCCTTGAAGAAAAAGACAAACTTTGGCACCGAAACGTATGCCAATAAATTCTAAAATGCAGTTTATATTTAAAAATATGAATTAATTTTATTAAGAAAACGTAATCTAATAATACTTAGATAAAACGAATATATTAAAACATATGTAAATATTACTGAAAGTGAAGAAATATATTCTTACAGTTAATTTATTATTACATATTTTACATTTAGTGTTTTGTCGACTTTTCTTCACGCAATTCTGAATCGTTTGCCATAAAAATTGGTGTAAGTAAGTAAGCTAAATTCAATAAAAACTAGCAGTAATTATTTGTGTAAGACTATCAGTCTACACAATAAAATGAAACTCAATAAAACTCTACTCAACATGAATTGGAAATAGCATTGATTTGAATTTAGTGAAGTCGAAAACTTTATTATCGAAATAAACGGTAGACAATTTTACCAATAGTTTTTTTTATTATATTCTTTTGTTACTTCTCAAAAGACTAATAGACTCTATATGCTGTTGTGCTAATTTTGGCCTAATATTAATCTGTTTGACAGGTGGCAACCTGTACGATCTGTTGTCGCATCTGTACGATATTATATATCGTATTACTAATATTATTAGTATTACATTTTCTGTAATAGTGTATTACATTTTCTGGAATATTTTATTGGTGCAGCAATGTCGGGTAAGGTCTATTTTCACTTGGAAACATCTTGCTATCTATATTTTAAAGAAAAAATGGTTGTTACTTGGAAACATATTGCTATCTATATTTTCAAGTAAAAATGGTTGTTACTGCTGCCTGACAATAGGCTGCTCAAATTGGGTTTCAAACCCGCGACCTCTGAATCAAGTTCCATCCCTTACCAACGGGGAGTTCTTACTAATAGGTAAATATCAATTCTTATCGATTAAGTAGATTATTTACATATCGAAAACTTTATGCAACTTGCCTTCGGGCTGAATGCCACTTACACCTAAGTCATTATATATTTCTTATTTACTGAAATCGTGCCGTCTTCGTATAATGTCTCAGCGGCCGATTCGCGATCAAACCGTACATCTTATTTAATCGGAGTCATGCTGTTTGCCGCGTAAAGGTTTCATCGAAGTTTATTGCCGATGTGAATCATCAGATCTGTCCAGAAGTCATATTAATCATGTTGCTTCAGCAATATATACTCGTTATTGCAAATTTATACACATATCATAATATATATAGTTTTTTGCTCAAATGATATATGATCATCGAGTGTATATTAAAGTTCAACCTGCAACTTCAGTCAAATGGAGGGACGCGAATATTCAGGACTTTGCGTTATAAACCTAGATTTTTTTAATACATGAAATTGTAATCAGAACCAGTCATTTTATAATACATTGCAATATAACTATAATCCTTAATATATTTCGGAAATCGTATAATGACAAGGTTGAAAAACTCCAGTGAGATGCTTCTACACCCTTATGATATCTATATTCTTATATGATTATCTATATGTTGGCAGTGTAGAAATTTATAATGAATGTCAAAATATCTTGTTTTATTCATCATAAAACATTTATTAGTATTTCCAAATCGGCTGGACCTGTCTTTGCTAAAACTAATCAGCAGTCTTCATATCAATAAAAATGGAATAATTTTTGAATCATTCAAATCGATTGATCCATGATCCGAAATTTTGGACAAAAATTGTATTTATTACCGCATACACACACATCAATTTATTCTAGAGTATGCCGAATTGCTCAGAAACCACTGAAACGTGAATATATGTAAAAAATTTCATTTCTTATTTTTGGACGATTACTATAGAAATATATTTCCCTACGGGAAGATAATAAATGTGATTGAGTCTTGAATTTAGCGAAGTTTGGCTTCAAGAAAATGCTGAAAAAATTCTATAAATTTCAGAAAATCACAAAACACATCACATAATAAACTTGATTAATATTTGAAAGCATTCATAAACAATCTACAAAAATAATTTCAAAAACAAATATTTATATTACCAATTTTGTGGCTGAACCGAGAAAAAAAGAAACGGATTATGCTGTTTTTATTACATTTTCGGAAAAGACATTTTTATTCCTCATTCGCCTCATATCTGAATTCGTGTATACATAAAAGGGGTTTTATCGAATTGGAATATAGGGAGCATAGATATATACAGAAAACGACGAGTTATTTTTTACAAGGGTTGCAATATTCTGATTTATTCGAGGTAGCGTCTCATGAATTTTTCTGGTCAGGAGCCTTATTCTTGAATTTTTGTGATACTTTTGAACTACCCTACACTCATGATACATCTTAACTTAATTACATATTTGTAAATAACATTTAAAAACTAATGCTCGAAGTAAAAACTATTGTTATATTGATGTCTTTGATTTTAATTCATATTTAATTTTTGCTTTATATTTGAACCCTCAATAAGCCCGCATAACATTCAGGTCACATTCCAAATTTTTCTATTTTTATTACCAAATAATTATGGCTTTTGTCATTCGATGACGCATAAATATTAATACTTTTTTGTTATCAAGAAAACCAATATCAATAATTATGACCTTTCTTAGGCTTTTCAACCTAAAATTGCATTTTTTTACGCAGAAGTGCGAACATTATAGACCTGAACTTGAAAGTCACATAATTCATGATTATTTCCAAAAAACGGTTTAAACAGACCTATTGTTTTTTATTGGAATGGGATAGGATTATAATCACTAATTTTTTGTTTTTTGAACTAGTTTGGATGTAAAACAAAAAATCGGCTTATAGAAGGTTAAATTAAATATAAAACTCTATTTAAAGAATACTACTTTTATACAAGACTTTTGTTGGTTGTTAGTGATTTCTACATTTTTTTAAATAACTTGAGT
Source organism: Ctenocephalides felis (assembly GCF_003426905.1). Lineage (NCBI taxonomy): Eukaryota > Metazoa > Arthropoda > Insecta > Siphonaptera > Pulicidae > Ctenocephalides > Ctenocephalides felis. The sequence continues at coordinate 27,059,451 of NW_020537646.1, forward strand.
GGTTTATTTAATGATTCATTTTTTTTAAAAATAATATACATTTCATTAAATGATTACCCGATGGGGTGCCTTTCATAAAACATTAGGTTAAGTCTTGAACTGAACTAATATATAAGACAAGCAATTCTGAATAGTTGTGTTCGTTTTGAAATAAGACAAAAAAAAATCTCATATTGGTGTGAAAACTTCTTAACTAAATATTTTAGGCGCATATTAACAATCTTTAATTAATTATAATTAATTAATTATAAAAAAAATAAAGTCTCAATATTCATTAATAGTAAGTATGCACATTTCTTGTCCAGAAGTAATTCAAATATGATGGTTAAGCCTAGTTCTTAACTTTTATCTCGAGAATATCATCCCTTTTGAGAAGATTGTTTTGATATGATTGCGCGCGTATCTTTGGGTTGTTATTTTGTTTTATGACGGCTCTTTTGTTCTTTTATTGGAACGTTCTTCATTTTATATACCGCTGTGGGTTGTACTCCATTTACCCCGTCTCCCTATCTTTAATATTCCGACTTTAGGTATATCTTTCCGCGTTATTTCTCTCCAAACGCTTTTTTTTCATCCCTTGCATCATTGTGACGCATAATTGTCTACTTTAAAAAAATTTACGACGCGCGCTGTGGATTAGCATGTTGAAATGAATTGATAACAATTTCTTTTGTGAAACATATATAATAAAGGAAATAAATATAAGTTCTTATCAAGTAACAAAATTATTATTTCATCTTCATAAAATTCCAAGATAACTTTATTTTGCTATGAACAAATCTAACTATTACTGTATTTCGGCAGCTTATGTCAATGCCAAAAAGGCATCAACTTACTTTATTAATGAATTTGCCAAGAGATTAATATGAGGTTCTGTCATTGTGCAGACATTGTCTTTGATGTATGATTTCTGTTTTCTCATTACAAACAATAGCAGCCAGACAATGCAACTTTAATAAAAAGCATATCTAATTTAGTTTTTAATTAAAAATATTGTAGTTTAAAAAATATAATATGCAACGTTTTACTAGACACACGTGCGATCAATCTTTAATATACAGTTGATATTTGATTGCCACACCGAGAAATGTATATTACAATAGAAAAAAAAACAAATCAAATTTATTAAAGACAGACAAGGATAAAGAAATTTCACTTGGAATTTTCTTCTAAATTACTTTAGATAATGGTAAAATTACATTCTTTAAAATTATTTATAAGTAATGCTCTATTTAATAAATACATATATTTATATTGAAATCTAAGTAATGCTATATATTTTAATACTTATGTTTTTAATAAGTTCATACTATTTTTGCAAAACTCGTCTAATTTTATTCTATATAGTTAAAATAAAAAATTAAAACAATACAAATAAAATGATCATCAAGTTCAAAATGTTGTTTCTTATATTTAACCCCCCGTCGGTCGGATATTTTTTTACCTTCGAACGGTCGGTGTGGTCTGGCTGGACCACCATTCATTTTACATGCATTTATATGGAATAATGAGTTTTTGGTGTCTTATATATTAACAATATTATTAGTAGTAAACATTTATAGTTCAGATTTTTTTCTTTTTTTACCGTCTTTTGCATGTGTTGAGCTTGCTTATAATAAAAAAATTATATATTATATTATATATTTTTTTTTTTATTTTTCACTCAAAGTGAAAATATAATTTCACTACAACTTTGCCGTTTGCAGTTTGGTAGGTTTTCAAGGAACTTTCGTCGTGAAAATACTAACATTCATGTTTCAACACATATCAAAGAATATATAAAATGCAATTTGAAAAGAAAATACCAGGAAAAAGACAAAATACTGGTTTACATATATCAAAAAGCGTATATTTCATAAAAAATGTATGAGTGGTCTAGACAGACCACTCCGACCGTTCGAAGTATAAAAAAGTTAATATCCTTATAATTATCCTTCTGTACATTGTAGGACGATTTTTTCATTGATCGACAGCTAATGAAATTTTAGGAAAAGTCAAGAAATTTCAAGTCGATAGGATTACTAGAAGCATTTTTTTTTAATTGAAGTCGAAAAAAGTTTGGCCAGACCACGCCGACCGACGGAGGGTTAAATAGGCATTGATTTCCTAAATAAACTATTTTTTTAATATAAATTAAATAAGTTCAAGCCAAGTCAATAACAACACTATTTATCCCTTTTTTCATACTTTGGACTTTCAAATACAATTTTCATGACTCCTAATAATATCTCATTTGAACGTGCATCATTCTCAAATCGGATGTTATTAATTAAATTATTAGCGACAAACCTCGATAAAATCAGCAAAAAAACAAACAATTTATTACTCCTGATGTATTTTTAGAAGAAGTGTCTAGGATATTCCTTTACTCTGAGTATGCAAAGCATACATTGAATTGCTTCTGTGTCAAATTGTTAGAACGTTCCCTTATAAATTAAAAGTCCATTGCACAGTTCAGACATTGGACAGGATTAATTACACTTTTGCAAGCCAAATTTCTCGAGTTGATACATATGATCTTCAAAAAAACCAGAACAATTAATTAGGTACAATTTAACAACTAATGTATTCTATTAAGAAAATGTCTCCTATGTTCCTTTTACTCTGAATATGTACACAAATATTGCATATATTGAGCTTACTTTGTATCAAATCAATGAAAAATTTTCTTGCAAATCAGTCCATGGTACAGATCGAATAGTGGACAAGTTGAATAACTTGAGAAATACACCTCTAGTAGTAAGTAATAAAAATCGCCAAAATCAGGAACTGATGAATCAACTGATGAGATCATTGACTAGAATATTTCTTCTGTTTCTCTTGATCTAAATATGCACTCAAATAGTATTGCATGCATTGAACTTTGTATCCAATCGATAGAAAGTTTTCTTACAAATCACGAGTCCATTGCACAGATCAGACATTTGACAGGATGAATTATCCTTTTGCGAGCAGTAGGCATGTTGATTCATTAATACCATGACGGAGCACTGGATACAAAAGATGATTGATGATTTGCGAAGCACTATCAGCGAAAACATTCATCATAACATCGCATCAAACCGCACTCGTACATCACCGAGATACTGACTGCCTACATTATTTGAACTGATCTGATATGCGAATAGGAATGAAATTGAGATTTCAGAAAAGTTAAGACATGTGAGTAATAGGAATAGATGAGGATTGACATTAGACGTTTGTAATATGAGAAAGACGTTTGTAATATTTGAATTACCAAGTCTCATCTAACAAGTCGGTATAAAGGCCAAAGTATTCAATCGATAGATAATTGTTATTTTCATATTTTTTGCTTTCTTTGTTTTTATTTTTATCTACTTTCTGTTTCCATTTATATTTAATTTTAATGCCAAGTACAATTTATAGAATTTCAGAACTAGAACGTCCTAAGACCTGTCTTGATGATGCTTTATACCTATAATAATACTTTGTTAAAGGCAATTTTACGGTTTGCCCAATTATATTTATATTTATATGTAAACGCACATTAGATACGTATTTGATCTTTGAATATATGTCCGAAGTGGCCATTGAATCTGAAACTTTATGTTTCAAGTCTAAGGATTTTTAGACTATTCTATATAGAAAATCTATTGATAAAGTTATCTTTATGAATTTTTGAATAATTATATATTATATAAAGCAGGATAGTGCACAAAAGTTATATTTGACTTTTAGTAAATATACTGCGGAAAACAAATTAACTACATCACAAAAATAACACATATTAAACCAACCATCCATGTTTATTACAGTTGCGCAGCTAATTAATCATTATATAATTGTTTTTATTATTTTTTATCGCTTAACATCTGGTCTTTTTTACCCCATAAGCAAATAAAATATTTAATTAATAGGTTGTTCAACAAAGATAAAAATTATAATCTATTATATCTAAACACGTATTATTAAACATCATAAACAACAATATTTAGCCACACTTACTACTATCATAAATTTTACTTTAGTAGGTATTTCTATTTAATCCTTCATGATCAAATTTATTGTTTTTTTTGAAATACAATTATCACATATATGGTAAATACAACTTCTTATTGGAATAAATATGTCATCACTCTGCTCAAACCTTTCACATGGAACATTGCCAGAAGAATTCATCATCAGAGTTGGGATAACTATTAATTTAATGTATTTCTTGCTAAACTAAAATTGGTCTTAAATTATTTTACTTTTTCATTTACTATTTTGCTATTGTTTACATCAAGGATGTCAAACTCGCAAACTTTACATCATGCAAAAAAAAGATCTAGGTAAACCTCTTTACACCAACCACATGTAAGCTTTTCTATAGGATATAAAAACAACTTGAACAATAAAATTTTTTCTTTTAATCTATCGACTTGAAATTTCTTGACTTTTTCTAAAATTTCATTAGCTTATTATCAATGAAAAAATCAGGACGAAAAAATGTACAGAAGGATAATTATAAGGATATTAACTTTTTTATACTTTGAACGGTCGGAGTGGTCTGTCTAGACCCACCCATACATTTTGTATGAATAATACGCTTTTTGATATACGTAAACCAGTATTTTGTCTTTTTCTGGTATTTTCTATTCAAACTGCATTTTATATATTCTTTGCTATGTGTTGTAACCTGAATGTTAGTATTTTCACGACGAGAGTTCCTTGAAAACCTACCAAACTTATTGGTCATCGCAAACATTGAAAATCAGATGAGTAATGCGCACATTTTCAACAATTTTTCTACCCGCACTGCGTTCGAAATTGTTTTTTGGCAAACCTGTAGTGAAATTATATTTTCAAATTGAATTTTACAGCTCATTTCAAAAGCGACGCACCTCATTTCGTTTTCATTTGAATTTTACATTCATTTCGAAGAAGCCGAAAAAGAATAAATATTGTTTTTTATTGATATAAAACAGAAAAATAAAAATAATAAAAAAGCTACGATTTTTTTATATTCTTAGATTCTTTTTTTTTAATATAATATAATATAATATATATTTTTTTTATATTATAAGCTAGCTCAACACATGTAAAAGACGGTAGAAAAAGAAAAAATCTAAACTATAAATATTTACTACTAATAATCGTTAATATATAAGACGCCAACCACTCATTTATCCCACATAAATGCATGTAAAATGAATGGTGGTCCAGCCAGACCACTCCGACCGTTCGAAGGTGAAAAAATATCCGACCGACGGAGGGTTAAACCAAAGAAACTAGCAATAAAGCAAACTTATTTTCAAAATTGACAAAGTGGCCTTATTATCTTCCAATAGCGATGTTGGGCGATTTAAGACAGATTATAGCTGATTACACATCTTTGGCCATCTAATTTGTAATTGTATCGTTAAAAAACCATACTTTATTTGGTTTTGTAATAATCGTGGTGGAACAATAATTTTGCTATTGGTTTTAAAGGGCTTTACTCTTTAAAACCAATAGCAAAATATACCAAAAATAAATTACCTACGCGAGGCATATGTAACGATTCCCCGTGACAATGTCTTGCAAAGATTTTTAAAATTCGCATTCAGCACAGTCGTCGCCGTCAATTATTTATCCCTTTATTCAGAACAGAATCCGCCGAGGACACGTATCGTGATATATAGCGGCCGAGGCAACTAATCATTTAGTATTGTCAGTTGTGACAGGAGTGGCTCATTAATAACACGACCCCCGGACGGGCGGAACAATGGCAACTGGCAACCCGGACGCCAGGAGAAAACTTGCTGAATCATCATCAGTTGGATGTTTCTTATTTTATGATTGACGAGATTGTGAGAGAGCGTCGAGAAAATGAATGCTGTATGTTTTATAATGCGGTATTTTAATGGGGTTCCAGTGGAAAATGATGTTGCAATAATGCGAGTTTTGTCTTTGGATCCTTGCTTACTGAAAAACCATCGTATACCAATTCAGTATTTTCTTAAATTGTGTTTATTTTTAGTAAATGTTGCTAATTGTAAATGATTCCCGTCTTGGTAAATATCAGGCGTATAATGTGAATTCATTTATCTTAATTATTGAATTGAATTTAATATTGGAAGTTCTTCAAATTAGTTTGCTTTATTTATAATTTATTTCATTATAATCGCCATTGTCATGATTATTATTAACAATATTGTTATTTAATTATCAGTATGCTATTATTGTTATTTTTTAAGTCTAGTCATTTAAGCTTAAATTAGGTAAGAATCTCGGAATTCGAGATACCCAGCTGTAAGTCTGTAAATTTGTATTTACAGACTTACAGCTGGGTATCTCGAATTCCGAGGTGAACTTAAGATAATGACTAGACTGAAAAGTCCGCGGGTAAAAAGATCTATCACCATTATCACAAAAATAAGTACAGAATTTTTGAATGATACTATTTTAAATTAGATGTCAAAAAATGTGTAGCAAGTTATGACTTTCACAATACTATTTTAAAGTAGATGCCAAAAGATGTCCGATAATTACTATTATCACAAAAACAAGTAAAGTATATAATTTTTAAACGATACTATTTCAAAGAAAATGCCAAAAGATGTGTAGCAAATCATCACCTTGTATTATTCGTCCTTAATTCGTGCAACATCGGTATCCGAAGATAAACGAGCATGTAATAATGTTGATTATAAAAGTTTTATTTTCAATAGTAGTTTCCTTGGCTTGGAGCTCTGTTTTTCAGTTTATGATACCTGAAAATAAATTTTAAATATACGTTATTTAATTATCTTATAAGTATTATTAATTTTAATTAGATTCAACAGTTTTTTAAAACCTTTATAAAAGCTAACATGTTTCTGGAGTAAAAAGGACTAATTGAACTTTTACATTGGCAACATTGTTATGTTAAATAAAGCAATTTTACAAAAAATAAATGAAATTAATAGTTATTGCAGATACCTATTTATATTATATTCCATATAACCATTGTATTTCGCATTGGTTAAATAAGGTTGGTTTTGTTTGACAAAATCCTTTTAAATTTAAAGATTTTTTTGCCCCTTGGTTTTTCTTTTTTACATTGTCTATGGGATAAAAAGGGGCAGATCACAAATTTTAGAAAAATAGCAAGAAAAAAACATTTCTGTAATTAGGAATAACTAGGAATTTTACTGAGCATGTTTTGATAATTGTTTGTTTAATACGTATTTACGTTATTTGTAGTTAATTTTGTTTAGACAGTATAAATATTGAAAGTCAAATTACGCCAAACGGTTGCATATATTATGCATTATCATTTTAAACTGAAGAAGTAAAATATTTCTCAAAATTAATGTCTCTTATTCGATGCATTCTGCATAGAAATAAGCATGCTTACATTCTGACATTCAAATAAATCGCGTTTTGAGCGAAGCGAGCGTTACGCCCAAGGGATATTATTATCAATTTCATAAACAGAATATATATAAATCCTGAATCATTTATTACAAATCGTTTCGATGCTATTTCATGCGCGATTTGTACAGGAATTGAAGGGGAAATATAAAACCAAGTAGCACACCGACCGGCGTAAATACGAATGTGTTATTTATTATTATTTGTTACAGCGACGGCGGCGTGCAATCGATATTGGATTCATTTATCATTCGGATTGCACCACAAAACTTGATAATATACTGTGATTTCACGATGTTTCTGACGGATTAAATTGCACAATAAAAAAAAACAATGTTTAATATATAATATATTTTAATTACGAAATCGAACAGTCATAATTTAAGCATGCTAGTTTATATATCTTTAATCATGAAACAAGTTCAATGTGATGCACTTTCAAATACTGTATCATGTTTAAAATTCAAAAAAAAAAAAAAAGATTTTACTTGCTAGATCTGAATTATTTCAGATTGTTCTGATCTGAACAATATATAATTTTGCTTCAAATATTCGAGAAGCATGTATAAATTCTGAAGTGTTTGATGAAGAAAATTATATTTGCAGAGTTATCAACCGGTGTTTTGAAAATAAATTTTGAAAATTTAACTTGTTTTTATCTTTTTTAAAAGTAAAATACGAGTCCATTACTATTAGAAAATTCGCTCATAAGTGTGTTTATTACCATTAAAATATGAATTGTACAACTTGATGCAAAAGTTTCAAAATATGCTGCAAAGAGTGATGCAATATTAAACTTACTACTAGAAGAACCAAAATTTCTATACATTTTTATAACGTTTGGAAAAAACTTAAAAGCAATCCGGAAAAGAAATATGAATTTCTCAAGATAATTGACGGTAAAAACTTCAAGAAATTATTTGGCAGTTCACTAGAGAGTAATATCTCAAGTGAAATATTACAAATTCTAAAAGTACATTTTATTTCCAAAAATGAGTCTGTTTTGGGTTATCTTGAAGGATTTTAAGTATAATAATAATAATAATGTTTAGGAAGGAAGTTTTTTTAAGTATAATAATAATAATAATAAATGGTAGTCTGCCCGAAGGCAGGTTCATGGTGTGAGAGCCAACACAACAAATGAATTCCTTGCCCTTCATCCGATTACCACTATTCTCTATTCCCCCTTTTTTTTATTTAAGTATACGTTTTTAAGTATACGTTTCGAAAAGTTCATGCAACTTGCTTGAAGGCAAAATCATACTTATGACTAGTATATTATTTCTATAAATTTTATTTAATAAGTAAAAACTTAATTTTTTTATAAACACATCTATTACACACAGAATATTTATATTAATATTAAAAACAAAAGAAGTTCATCAAATGGTCTTGCATAATAACCTGCTTGATCACCACAATGCAAATTCATTTCGCCTCTAACAAATTTCCAGAATATATTATATTTTCCGACAGTTTGCATTTCGATGATTAATATTAAATTGTTTTTTGAGCAAATATAATTCCTCTACGGTGGATTTTCGTAATTACATTGTTCTTGAACTAAATCAAGGATAACATATGAGCCGTTTGTTTTTTGTGTAGACCATCCTGGCTGTAATTCGGTCTTAAACTAACACACGATAAATAGAGAAAGAGCTGGTGAATAATCTGGGAAAACGGAAATTTAAGTCGAAAATGTAGTATAATTGAGATAAAATATTTACCGAATGAGACATGGTTTTGTCAAGAATTATTAATTTGTATTTTTGATTTCATTAAATGTTATTTGTATTAGAATAGTATACCAATTATTATAGTAATTAGTATTATTATAGTAATTAGTAGCACGCGGCGTTGAACAATTGGTTTCAAGTGTAAGTTTGTTAATTAATACTTAAAATCAAGTGCTAATAGTACAAAATCTTACTTTGTACTTACTTACTTCACAAAACGGCGAAGAGCAAACCGTATTTATAAAAAAAATATTACAATTATATAGCTATTATTAGGAAAATAATGAGTTTCAAATCTAATATATAAATGGAACCTTAGGTAATATAAAACATATTTCAAATTACTGATATAGCAAATATATTATCGAGAATAATGAGTATTATTGAAAGCATGGACAGGGATGAATTATTCAATTGAGACAAAAGCCAATAAAGACTGTTTCAAGTTCTCAATATTAATCGGATCTTAGAAATTTTAACTTGAAACTTAAGAGATTTTAATATGAATCTTATAAGATATTACACAATTATTATAAAAAGGGTTTTCACATTTTCAGAATTAAAATTAAAATCCGAATTATTTTCGATATTCAAAAAAAATTTTTTTTTTGAAAAATAATTCCAAAAACAATTGTTTCGTCAACACAAGCAAGTTTATTGAATCATTCAAATCGGATGCTCTGTTCTTTTGGATCGGATTCATTACACTATTATATTGTGTAATGAATGTGAATAATAATGAAACTCATATAAAATCGATGATCAATCAATCATATCAAATAAATTATAAATTTTTATTAATATGAAAACTGCGTTGGAATCAGAGTTATTACTAAGGACATATATTCTGTGAATACCAAAATTACCGAATATCATTCCTTTACCCGAATTTTAATCAAGTTGAGCCAAATTACATCCAAATATTTGCGGCTCTCAGGTTAACACTTTGTCTCGCACACAAACATGTCCGCACTAATGCTACGGGGTAAAACGGAAGTTAATAGCCATAAATTTTCAGTGTTTATGTGTTATTAAGTCTCTGCTCGCGAAATTATCGGGTAATCTCTACACCGCACATACACGGACGCGGCGGCATAGGAAAATCTCGGAAACATCTAGACATGGGTAAACATATATATCATCCTAGTATAATTTTAGGATTAACAAAAAATCTTTTAACCCTAAATTATTACTTGCTGAAATATAATTTTTCCAAGAGAAAAAAATAATGAAATTTATTAAAACTTTCATAGGGGAGACTTGGTACGGTTATGCCTGGAAACGGTAGTAATGGTCGTCATAACAGCTAAACTAAGCTAACTTTTAGATAGGGTCCAAAGCGTGAGAGATGAAGTACGTTTATTCGAACAAGTTTCCATTATTGCATTGAGTCGTCACCCTACATTAACATGATCTGTAGAACGCATTGCTTTTAAAGAGTCAAAAATAAGTGTCTTATCCGATTTCCTTCAACAATAACTATTATTACTTGTATACAGATAGATTACTTTGATTGTTATTTTGCTGTAAGTTGATCATTAGTAGTTAATCACTAGCAATTAGTTTTGTTTAATGTGACATTGTATATGTTGTGACATATATTTCTTGTCTTTTTCGAGTGAAATTTAAAAAGATAAAGAAAAATCTATTTTTACTAAGACACAATATAAAAGAGAAAGAAAAAAAAATCATTATAAGAAAAGAAAAAAAATTGACAAAAAGTTCTTGTGTAAAAAATTATGTTATATCTTGTTATATTTATCGTATATTCATAAGATTTGCTTAAATGCATATTTTGTGTTGTGTTACATATTTCTGAAAATATAAGTTATTATCAACCATTTTGGTGTTTATAGCTATTATTTTTAACCTATTTATATGCCTGTTACATCCGTCTTAGTGGTGTGGACGATTGCGACACTAACTGTTTTTTGTTTGTTATGATTTAATGATTCCATCGTGTTTAAGGGCAGTATTTCAGTATTTCCACGTAGACAAATATTAAAATTACCATTTAATTTACTCTTCTTTCAGCTAACTAGTAAATTAACAAAATTATGGCTAGCCAAAAAAAAGTGACACAACCGTACCGTCACAACTGCTCTAAAGGTATGTATTGAATCATTCTTATTGAAATTTTTCAAATAAAATATAAAGACTATTAAATAGAATTTTATACAAGACGCAAAAGCGAGAAACAAATAAAACATAGTTAAAAAAGTATTACCTACATACAATTGAATAATAAAGTTCTTACTAAAACTATTAGTGTCAATCATTATACACATTTATATAATGATAAATTATAAATTATATATTTATAATAGCATTAGAAATATGTATAATATTTAAAAACAATAATGTACTTAGAGTCATACTTCAAATATGACACGATCGGTTTGTCATTGTAATTAGCATTTAGAAGTGAACCCTCATTAGAGAAATAAAGTAATTGCTGATTAATAACTTGTATAATATTTGTTCACACAGTGGATTATGTTAAACAACGCCTAAACAATTATTGTAATTCAACTTCAATTATTGTTATTGCAACTTCACTCATCATGTAATAATTGTGTTTGAAGAACTTCATGTATTTAAAATCAACATACATTCATTGACTGATGGTATTTTTTTTACTTTTTCACTGGGGATATAATCTCATTCTTTGATCAGCTGTAATATCTGTTTTGCCTAAAAAATATTTTTCATTTCAATAACTTCAAAAATTTGTAGAAACTACGAATAATATAGAAATTATTTCAATAAACTTATGTTTCATACACGACGCAATTGCTGCATTTGTTTTATTATTTTCATTATAATTATTTACGGGGGGCAGGGTAAAATATTCCTCTGATTCAGGCATTTTTCATTAATTCAAGATTTGTACTACGATGTAACTTTAAAATGTTCATTTATCTATATGCCGATTTCCTTGTTGATATCGGTACGCATACAACGTTGATGCCGGTACGCATACAAAGACAGATCTCTATTCACATAGACTCGTATAGAAATGATATAATCGAGAGCGAATGACGAATCATTGGCACTCGACTCTTATCTTATCTGCCGTAACGCACTTCCGTTGCATTTGTACGGATTTACACCCTAGTCGAGCCTAAAGAAGTTTTACTTCAAAAACGATTTTTAGTCTATCCTTAAATAGCATTTGTTATTAATATAAAAACAAACATATTACTCCCTCACACCTGTTCCGGATTAACATAACCATAAATTGCCTTCCCGGTTTTGACTTAAAAAAATTTGATCACCTTAAAATTTAACATAATGTTCTCTTATTTTACTCTACTTATTATTCTCTCCTTCTGCATATACTTATTTTTTTTAAATTATTAGGTATATAAAACATTATGAAAAAATTTAAAATTATATCTGATACTGTATTATTTACGGCATCATTATTTTTCAGCGAAACGACAATGAAAACCACAACTGAATGTGGTAAATGTTCACACCAGCATGCAACCAGCATGACGGGGTTGCGCTTTGTAAGAAGAAAGGTCGTGTGGATTGTGGAAATGGCTGGTTGTAAGCTTTTCCGGTTTCCGGAAAATCTCCCGGTCTTTACCGGACGGCGGGACATCTGTCTCGCTTTATCTGTTGGCCGCCTTCCTGTTCCGCTTCTCTACATGTTTGTAATACGGTTACACTCTGGTGGCAGAAGATTATTAGAAGTCGGATTTTTGGAATAGAATTTTAATGAAAAATGAAACAAATATGTAAGTAAGTGTTACATAAACTTTCCTTTTTAATTTGCGCGTATACTATACCTATAATGTAAGTTTGTTAGTTTTAAAAAAATCAAATCAACTGATATATTTGGTGAGATTGGGTACGGTTGTGCCACTTGTTTTTGATCAGAAATAACTTAACTTATATTTAAAATTTACCAGATATCTGTGAGAAAATTAAATTAAGTACAGTACTACATTTGTCTACGTGGAATTATAAAAATTCTGTCCAAATACGATGGATAAGTCAAAAAAATCAAATCATACAAGAAAAGGGCGGCTGTCACAATAGTCCTGGGCGTATAAATATAGTTCTAACAACTAGTAGTGTATGGCACCGTGCCTCAATGTAAAAATTGCTGTAACTTCCCGTACCATACAATTTGTTTTTTTTTTAAATTCCAAGGTTTTTTGAAAATTAGGATTTTTTTAAAGCGATCGCACTGCGTAGCTGTTTTGGATACATATATTGAAGCGCATAAGCGCCGCGTTCTGGTCTAGGGGTTAAACATTACAAATCTTGATACGGAGCCCATAAAATGTATAACCATAATATGTACTCGTTATTAAAACCTTTGGCGAGTGTCACAATCGTCCTGGGGTAATAAATATAGTTCAAACAACTAGTAGTGTATGGCATCGTGCCTCAAGGTAAAAATTGCTGAAACTTCCCGTACCGTAGAATAATGATTTTTTTTTAATTTTTTTTTTTTTGAAAATTTTGAGTTTTTTTTAAGTGATGGCAATGGGGAGCTGTTTTGGATACAAATTATCGAAGCTCATAAGCTCTGCGTTGCGGCCTAGAGGTTAAACATTACAAATCTTGATGCGGAACCCATAAAATGTATAACCATAATATGTACTTGTTATTAAAACTTTATAAACAACTGATAATTTTATTTTAGTGCATATGTCTAAAGATCATTATGGCCGCCAAAAGTCTTTTTTTTAAACAGTTTTTAGTGGATCTCTCCGAAATTGATTGACCTGCCTTCTCAATTTTTTTCAGTATTTCATTTTGCCATTATAAGTAAAATGGGATGCTTTATTCCTATAAAATAGCAACACCATTTTTGGCATATTTTCGATTTCGATTTCTTGCAATTTCTTACCATATGGAATTTGAACTATAAATATAAATATCAAATTTGTAACGATTTTTGTTGTCAAAAATATGTAATTCAACACAACATAATCATTTAAACAAAGCTTGTAAAACAATTAACAATATATGACGAACCATAAAATTTAAACAAGAAATCTTTGTAAAATATTATTTG
>NW_020537646.1:27073662-27139424 GCF_003426905.1 Ctenocephalides felis
TTGAGCCAAAACAGCCAGCCGTTGAGCCAGAACAGCCAGCCGTTGAGCCAGAACAGCCAGCCGTTGAGCCAGAACAGCCAGCCGTTGAGCCAGAACAGCCAGCCGTTGAGCCAGACAGCCAGCCGTTGAGCCCAGACAAACCCCGTTGAACCCGAACAACCAGCAGTTGAACCCGAGCAGCCAGCAGTTGAACCCGAGCAGCCAGCAGTTGAGCCAGAACAGCCAGCAGTTGAGCCAGAACAACCAGCAGTTGAGCCAGAACAGCCAGCCGTTGAGCCAGAACAGCCAGCCGTTGAACCCGAGCAATCAGCCGTTGAACCCGAACAACCAGCTGTTAAGCCAGAACAGCCAGCAGTTGAACCCGAGCAACCCGCAGTTGAGCCAGAACAGCCAGCCAGTTGACCCGAGCAACCCGCAGTTGAGCCAGAACAGCCAGCCGTTGAGCCAGAACAACCAGCAGTTGAGCCAGAACAGCCAGCCGTTGAGCCAGAACAGCCAGCCGTTGAGCCAGAACAGCCAGCCGTTGAGCCAGAACAGCCAGCCGTTGAGCCAGAACAGCCAGCCGTTGAGCCAGAACAGCCAGCCGTTGAACCCGAGCAACCAGCAGTTGAACCCGAGCAACCAGCAGTTGAACCCGAGCAACCAGCAGTTGAACCCGAGCAACCAGCAGTTGAACCCGAGCAGCCAACAGTTGAGCCCGAGCAACCAGCAGTTGAGCCAGAACAGCCAGCAATTGAACCCGAGCAGCCAGCAGTGGAACCCGAACAACCAGCAGTTGAACCCGAACAACCAGCTGTTGAACCCGAACAACCAGCAGTTGAACCCGAACAACCAGCAGTTGAGCCAGATCAGCCAGCAGTTGAACCCGAGCAACCAGCAGTTGAACCCGAGCAACCAGCAGTTGAGCCAGAACAGCCAGCAGTTGAGCCAGAACAGCCAGCAGTTGAGCCAGAACAGCCAGCAGTTTGAGCCAGAACAGCCAGCAGTTGAGCCAGAACAGCCAGCAGTTGAGCCAGAACAGCCAGCAGTTGAGCCAGAACAGCCAGCAGTTGAGCCAGAACAGCCGCAGTTGAGCCAGAACAGCCGGCAGTTGAGCCAGAACAGCCGGCAGTTGAGCCAGAACAGCCAGCAGTTGAACCCGAGCAACCAGCAGTTGAGCCAGAACAGCCAGCAGTTGAACCCGAGCAACAAGCAGTTGAACCCGAGCAACCAGCAGTTGAGCCAGAACAGCCAGCAGTTGAGCCAGAACAGCCAGCAGTTGAGCCAGAACAGCCAGCAGTTGAGCCAGAACAGCCAGCAGTTGAGCCAGAACAGCCAGCAGTTGAGCCAGAAAAGCCTGCAGTTGAGCCAGAACAGCCAGCAGTTGAGCCAGAACAGCCAGCAGTTGAGCCAGAACAACCAGCAGTTGAGCCAGAACAGCCAGCAGTTGAGCCAGAACAGCCAGCAGTTGAGCCAGAACAGCCAGCAGTTGAGCCAGAACAGCCAGCAGTTGAGCCAGAACAGCCAGCAGTTGAGCCAGAACAGCCAGTAGTTGAGCCAGAACAGCCAGCAGTTAAGCCAGAACAACCAGCAGTTGAACCCGAGCAACCAGCAGTTGAACCCGAGCAACCAGCAGTTGAACCCGAGCAACCAGCAGTTGAACCCGAGCAACCAGCAGTTGATCCAGAACAGCCAGCAGTTGAGCCCGAACAACCAGCAGTTGAGCCCGAACAACCAACAGTTGAACCCGAGCAACCAGCAGTTGAGCCCGAACAACCAGCAGTTGAGCCAGTACAGCCAGCAGTTGAACCCGAGAAACCAGCAGTTGAGCCAGAACAGCCCGCGGTAGAACCAGAACAGCCCGCAGTAGAGCCAGAACAGCCCTTAGTTGAACCCGAACAACCAGCAGTTGAACCCGAGCAACCAGCAGTTGAACCCGAGCAACCAGCAGTTAAACCCGAGCAACCAGCAGTTGAACCCGAGCAACCAGCAGTTGAACCCGAGCAACCAGCAGTTGAACCCGAGCAACCAGCAGTTGAGCCAGAACAGCCAGCAGTTGAGCCAGAACAGCCAGCAGTTGAGCCAGAACAGCCAGCAGTTGAGCCAGAACAGCCAGCAATTGAGCCAGAACAGCCAGCAGTTGAGCCAGAACAGCCTGCAGTTGAGCCAGAACAGCCTGCAGTTGAGCCAGAACAGCCTGCAGTTGAGCCAGAACAGCCAGCAGTTGAGCCAGAACAGCCAGCAGTTGAGCCAGAACAGCCAGCAGTTGAGCCAGAACAGCCAGCAGTTGAGCCAGAACAGCCAGCAGTTGAACCCGAGCAGCCAGCAGTTGAACCCGAGCAGCCAGCAGTTGAGCCAGAACAGCCAGCAGTTGAGCCAGAACAGCCAGCAGTTGAGCCAGAACAGCCAGCAGTTGAACCCGAGCAACCAGCAGTTGAGCCAGAACAGCCCGCAGTTAAACCCGAGCAACCAGCAGTTGAGCCACCAGTAAAACCTACTACCACGGTTGATAAGGTAAGTAAACAATTCGCCTAATATAATAATATACTCGACATAGGTTTTACACATTTTTTATATTTCAGATCGCAAAGATGGTAGATGATGTCATCGATAATGCCTTGGAAGCACTTAGTGGATTCTTGGGTCGGATCAACCTTGGATCGCGAAAAGTTTAAGCTTGAATGATGATTGATACTCGATTATGAAATTATTTGAAATATATCAATAGTTCTCTTATAAAGAATTATGTTATCTAAAGAATTTTGTATTAATGCCATACATTCTAAATTTTTGTTTGAGATATAAATAAAAGTAATATAATAATGCATTTTGTTCTAAGTCTTTTCCCGAAGGAGAAGTTTTTTCTCGCAAAAAAATCTGATTTTTCTGATTTTATGTTTCCTCGAACTTTCAAGAGATTCGAAATGCTGGAACTTCCCGTACAAGAATTAAATATTCGAGATTACCAGATTCGAATATTCGAAAAATCATTTATCAATGAATGTCAATCAATGGTTAATAACAATCGTTTTAAACATTTTCAAATATTTAATTATTATTACTATATATGATATCGTTCATATAATATACATTCTCGATGTTATTGCTCAAAACACTTAGAAATGTTCACATTAACAAGAGATGCCAAATGAATTCATATTTTTTTTATTATAGCACTATATAACTTTTACTATATATAATAAATTTTACTATATATGAATTGTAAATCTAAAATTTATATTTAAAGTATAAAACAGTATTCGAATATATGTTCCATGACTTGGGATGTAACTCCTTAATTCAGAGTTGCTAGAAGGCAACCAAGTGTTTGCATATTCTCTTTCTGATGAGATTATATTATTTTTAAGACTGTTGTGAATATAATAAATGATTTTCAAATGTAAAATTTAAACTAGATTTGTATATGATAATACTAATATTTCTTTAGATTTTTTGATATATTTTCGTATTATTTTTTTTCTATATCGAGTATATATATATATATATATATATATATATATATATATATATATATATTACGTATAAAATAAAGTATTTAAATTGTTACCATTTTATATTTTCACCCTATTATTATTATTTCACTTTCTTATTAAAGTCAGAATTATCCTTTTGCACTTATTTTATATCGTGTTATTTAATTATATATGTATATATATATATATATATATATATATATATATAGATATTAGGGTGGTCCTTAATATGGACATTTTCGTATGTCCTTGCTCCTAGGGGCTCAAATGCTTCCAAATTGATAAAAAAAAGTTCTCTGTAAGTTTTAGCTCTTAATATTAACTTTTAGATAGAGCGCAATTCAATCAAAGTTTCAGAAGGAATTAGCATGGAAAAAATTTCAAAAATTTTAAAAATGTTTTTTAAATATAACTTAGCAAATAAATGAATGAGTTTAATTGAAATTTCGACGCTCTTCAAAACAAATTATAAAAAACTAGTTATGTAAAGCATCGAATTTTTAATAAATCATGACATGATTTGTCACTCTTGATTCACTCATCGCTCCGTTATCATTTTTTTAAATTTTATTTTCAATAGCACTCACTCAGAATACATGACCAATCTACGAGCTATTTGTTTTATGTCATTCACTCGCACACATATAATATCAAATATTATATTGATATTTAGAGAATCACTTCAATAAGTGATTCTACTATTCTGTTCATATAAAGGTATGATAGTTCTAAGAGTTCTCCATATTATCATTGAAAGAACTGCTATGTCGTCAGCAAAGGTAGTTGTTGTGGATGATTGAAGAGTTGAAAAATCACTAGTGAAGAAGATATATAGAAACGGCGCCAAAATACTGCCTTGTGGAACTCCTGCCTCAATCTGATGAGATATTGAAGTTTCAGTGTTGACACGTACTTTGAATTTCGTATTGGCGAGATAAGATACTAGAATATTATAATAGCCACATGGAAGTAGAGATCTAATCTTAATTTAATCCTTACGAAACTTTGATTGGATTGCGCTTTATCTAAAAGTTAATATTAAAAGCTAAAACTTTTAGAGATATTTTTTTACCAATTAGGAAGCATTTGAGCCATTGGAGCAAATAAATTCAAAATGTCCAATTATATATATATGGACATGTTTCGTTATATATATATATATATATATATATATATATATATATATATATATGTTTTTAAAAATAAGATGCAGATGTGACTGATTGCTTCATCAGAGTAAGAAATATATAACTGCAATTCCATACTGCACTCGTTCTTTCTTGACGATTTCGCCAAGAATTTGACCAATTGTCCCACAAACGTCGTATTCGCCTGATTTAGCATTTCAGGCTATTCTCTAAACTCGAAAGACTATTGCCTGAACATCGTTTTGACTCAATTAAAAACATGAAAGCCAATCAAAAAGGCAAAAGTGTTGGCATAGTTGCATTGTATCAGAAAAGGATTCTTTTGAGGGGGATAAATTAAATTTAAAAGAATAGGTGAAGATTTCAAATGTTGTAAATGATGTCTAACTCATATTTGTTCACAGTACACAGTAGTATATGAGAAAACATCCATAAGCGATCTCAAAACTGAATTACGACTTTTCAACGATTTTTTAGCATTCCGGATGTTTGAATTTAATTTTAGATTTTTATATATTTTGCTACATAGTACAGTATAGAGTAGTGTATGAGACAACACACATAGACGAGTTCAAAAGCGAATTATTACTTTTGAACGATTTTTGTGCATTCCGAATAATTGAATTTTATTTTAAATTTTTCATATATCTTGCTTTATTTGTCGCTTAATTAGTAGGTAAAAGATTTGAAAAGTATATAGACCTAACTTAAGATAACAGCAGTAAAAAAATCTGCAACTATGTTCTAAGAAGTCATTTACTACTATCTTTCATACTACAGGTGATAAATTTTCAAACTCGGAGAGTAAATATGATTTATGGTGATTTGCTGCTATATATATATATATATATATATATATATTTATATATACATGTATGAATATGAACTCATAAATCTTTATATGTAAAAATAAGGTAAAAATATGCTTATTTTTTATAGTATATTTGCAAATATTACAAAAAAAAATTTTATTTTTTTTATTGCTATTTTATTATCTTAAAATTTTTACCTTGTGCAAGAATTTTGAGCTTGATTGGTGGTCAAATAGACTTTAATATGATGAACTTGATGATTAATTATTATTTATTGATGATTATTAATTGTATTTAATGTTCGAATGCTTTTTTTCAGCTCTTTTTTTCAGAAGCGAAATTCGTGCAGCTACTATGATTATTATAAAATTACTATCCTTTTAATATTAACTATGAATAAGCTTGACAAGAGCCTAAAATAATATCTATTATTATTAATTACGACTTGCTTATGAATAAATAAAAATAAATAAATAAATAAAAGCTGGGTTAAGATAGTTAAAAATTGAATGCCAAAAAACAAATTATAAATTTTAATACTTTTATTGATACTTTTAAATTTCTACTTTAAAATATATACTTTTAAACTTCAATAATCCAATAAGTGATTATAATTAGAATTTATGAATTCATCAAGGATTATTATCTTGTGCTAATAAAAAAAGTAAACATGTGACGTAAGAAGAATATAAAAGAGTCAATAATATTTTGATAACAATTGGAATTAAAAATTGACTTGAATTATGGCACGTGAAGATATTGTATATAAGCAGCAAAAACGAAAAAAGACGAACAGACTGTTAACCATCCAAATAAATGCACCATGACTTTCGTAAAGGCATTGCTTGTGGCTTTCGCCGCTATTACCTTCATTCAGGTAAATGTTTTATTTTTATGAAATAATAAGTTTCGTACATTATGTGTAATTATGGTCCATATATAAAATAAAGTGTTACAAAAATAAAGTAAAAAAGTAATCATTTATTTTAGATTACTTTGGGATCTCCTTTGGTTTTCCATACTAGCCTTGTTGCTGATGATCAAGTGCCAAAAGCTGAATTAGAAGTATCTGGATCTCTAATTGATGAATTGGAAAGAGGTTATAAAATATAAAATTGATACAGTTTTGTAACAGTGTATTTTTATGACATAACTATGTAAAATGTTACGTGATAATAGGTATAGCAAAAAATGAAGTTGAACCTGAAACATCAGTTGTGGTACCAGAAAATGTGGAAAATTCGGAAGCCGTAGCTGAAGTATCAGAACCAGTTAGCAATCAGGAACAAAAAGTAATTGTCAAATAATATCGATATAAATTCAAAGTAGTGCATATATTAATTTTCTTGTACTATTTCAGGAAGAGCCAATAAGCAACAATTTTTTTGGTGATGCAGCAAATGCAGTGAATGGTTTCTTTAAAAGTTTTTAAGCGGCAACTAAATTTCTGATTATAGCAATATGAAAATATTTATTTATAATGAATCTGAGATTTATTTTATATTTTAAATTTTCCAAATTAAATATAACCGTATATAAATAAACTGTTTATTACTACTGAATAGTTTAATTGTGTTTATAATTTTTGGTTGTAATTATATATAAAATAATTTTGAATCATAAAAATTGATTTGTTTGATTGATTGAGAAATAGATAAAAAAATATATTGGTAGCAATTATTATGGTGGTTTATTTAATTTTTACATGATGCAATAAAAAGTAATTATTATAAAAATGTCGAATTTTTATTATATGCAAATGGCACGCCTAATTGGCCTATTAGTAAATTTCCATCAAATAGTTATAAATACATATTTATAAATATAAATTTAATTAATATTATATACTATTGTATCTTTGTCTACGAGATTAGCGATAAAATTTATTTTTTCAAATTAAAATATTGATTATTATTTAGGATCCTAGGATGATATCTTATTTAAGATATGCACTACATTCCATATAGTAATTATATATAAATTTTTTATATAATGTATTTCAAAGGCATGCTTAAAAATATTTCATTTGATATGAAAGTACGGGAATGAAAATTTAATAATGTCAATTTTATTTGACTTTTAATTTGACATATAAAGTAGTAAAATTTCAGTCGACTTTCAATGGTAAATATAAATATTAGTAAGATAATTAGAACAGTAAAAACCAATTTTCTAAAATGTTGTTACATAGGCAAAGCATATTTTAGTAGGTTAAATAAAATGTTTTTATAGAAATTGTAATTATGCAAAACATGTTGAATTTGAATTTTAATAAAAATCCTTATATATTTTCTTGATATGATTAATATTTTATCAATAATTATTAAATTTAATAATACTTATAAAAATTTACATGATATGAATAACTTTTGCATAGATTTTAAAGACCAATGTTTTTCTAAGTAATATCGAATTATAATAATATTAACTTATAAAAATAATAACATTACAATGAAACAGTTTAAATTTTTTCACAAAAAATATGATTTTGTCTTTTATTGAATTTATTTTTACTGGGTAATATATGATCACTACATATTGGCATTTTCCGTAGGTATAACACTGTTGTGCTGTAAGGTTTTTTTACACAACATGTTTAAAGGTTTTACAATCATTATCAATGAAAATATTTAAAAATATACAATTACACTTCAAAAATACTAATAATTACAGAAACAAATTAAAATTATAAGTAACTCAAATCAGATTAACAATTTTTTAAGAAAAAGTCAATACTAAGAATGTCGTCTATGTATGACAATGCCACCTATATTACTATAATGATACTAAACTTTTTATAATTCAAGATATTTCAATGTTACGGCCTTACAATCTTATTAATTTAAAAATGCGCATTAGAATATAATTATAGAATCAAATTAATTAATTTATTATTTGTGCAACTGCTAAATTTAAAATAAATATGAATTAACACTGTTTCTGAATTTCGATTATATAAAAATAGAATGATCAACTAATTTTTCAACGTGACGGAGAAAATGTAAATAAAGATAAGACAGAATAATATTTTTCCAGAATGATCTGTGCGACAATATTTATATTTTAATGATTGGATAACTGACATTGGAAATGTTTTGACAAAAGTCATGTGAATATTTAGTATAAAGAAGAAAATTTAGACTCAAATGGTAGCAGACGGATTAGGTCCTAAGCAAAGACAAAATGGCATTCTTCAAATCACTCCTCGCGGCTTTGGCTACCATCGCACTCATTCAGGTAATATTTTAGCCATCGTATTTTATATTAGAAATATTAGTTTTGAATTAATTTTTTAAAAAATAATTTAGACTTCCAATGGATCACCTTTGGTCATTCTTCCTGCCGCTGCCGGTGTCAACCGTGCTAACACTGATGCTATTGGCACTGGATTGGAAGTAACCGGAACTATTCCAGGAAACTTGATTGATGGTAATAAAATTTAATATTTTTATTTCACTTTAGTCTATCTTGCTTTTATAATATAATTTACAATATCTTTCAAATTGAAAATTTAACTAGTTGGTTTGGTATTTTGCCTTGGGGCAAGTTACATGAACTTCCCGATATGTATAATTAATTGACTTAATCAATAAAAACTAAATTAATTTATGAGTGTATAAAAGTATTCCGAATGGATTTATTACACATAATTGAAAACGAGTGAACACTTTGACAAGGAGTATATTCTAAAAGTAAATTTTCAGAAATCAACAATTGTTATAATTGAACCAGTTTCCATTGGACTTTGATGGCTTGATATGTTTATTAAAACCAAGTACTCTATCGTTATACCAAGTAAAATCGTCCAATTTTAATTTTAACAAACGTCAAAAAAACTACTAATTTTCTTAAACTTTGACGAATTTTTAAAATTAAACTACTCGTCGTAAGGTCGTAATGTTTCAATAAGTTGTATAAGACCATGATATATATCATCAAAAAAAGTTTCATTAAAATCGGTTCAATTTTTTTTCAACAACGAATTACAAGAAAACGGCTCGGTAGATTTTCACCTAGAACTTATCAGTATCATTTCCAACTAATATCTTTCGAACAGTTTTTGATTTTTTAAAATCGATTCGGTAGTATGAGCTGAAATAAGGACGAAAAGTTTGACACTTTTTTTTCAAATTACAACGAAACGGCTTGGCAGATCGTCGCACAAAACTGACAAACAATAGTCCTCATTGAGATACATCAGATGTCTTTTATATTTCTGAAATCGGTTCAGGAATTTTTAAGAAAATTTTTAAGAAAGGTCTAATTTTGACAAATGCCAAAAAACGATACCAATTTTTGCAAACTTTGACTAATTTTTAAAGTTAAACCAATTGTCATAGAGCCGTAGTATTTTAGTATGATCTAAAAGACTATGGTATCTACCGCCAAAATAATAATAATAAAAATCGTCGAATTTTTTTTTTCTAACACTTTATTACAAGAAAACGGCTCGGCCGATCTTTACCTATCAGCACGATTCCCAATCAATATCTTTCGAATGGTTTTTGAATTTTCAAGATCGATTTAGAACTACGGGCTAAAACGTGGACAGAATTTTTTTCACTTTTCTGCTATTTACAAAGAAACGGCTTGGCTGATTGTCGCGCAAAATTGATAAACGCTAGTCCTCATTGAGATACATCGATCGACTTTTAAAGTTTTGAAATAGATTCAGCCATTTTTGAGAAAACGTCGATTTACGGTAAAAAAATCTGTTCACACACACACACACATACATACTTCTTCCAAATTTGGTTTCATTCGATTCAGAATGGCTTGAAACGTCGAGAAATCATAAAATTAACGAATCGGATTTTTTGATAAAACATAAACTTCTTCTTCGGGAAGTTAATAATATAGTTATAAACTTGAAGTGTCAAATGATCCTAGAGTATATTAATACATACTTTGAAATAATATTATACCTACATCAACACTATTTGCTTCACACTTAGATATTTCCAAATAATTATAAATAAACTATTAGGAAAAACTTAAACTTAACAGAATCTTTACAATTATGCTCATTGTAAATCGTAAATTCTATTTGTAATCTAGGTGTGAGCAGTTCAATTGGTGGAGCTTACAGCAAAGTTGGTTTAACCGGAACAGGCGGTATGATTAGTGATGTAGGAAGACATGGTGGTGGCATATTCAGCGAATACGGAAAAATGGTCAGTATTATCAATAAATATATGAAAATTGAATAGTGTCTTCTAATTGAAAAAAAATCAATTTTATTACAGCTAAGTTCCATCCCAAACGGCTGGGGAAATATGTTTGACAACGCAGTCAACACTGCAGAAGGATTTTTAGGCGGTGGTTTAGGTGGTAACTTTTTGGGTGGCGGATTAGCTGGTCAGTTCTTCCCTCAACAACAACAACAACAACAACAACAACCACAGCAACAACAAGTACAACAGCCATGGACTCAAGTTCAACAACAATTGCCACAAATGCCCCAATATCCCCAACAATTACCTCAAATGCCCCAATACCCTCAACAATTGCCACAAATGCCCCAATACCCTCAACAAGTACCACAAATGCCCCAATACCCTCAACAAGTGCCACAAATGCCCCAATATCCCCAACAAGTACCACAACAATTACCTCAACAATTACCACAGCAACAACAGCCACAACAGTTGCCACAGCAATTGCCTCAAGTGCAACAACCACAAGTGCAACAACCACAAGTGCAACAACCTCAAGTGCAACAACCACAAGTGCAGCAAACCCAAGTACAACAACCCCAAGTGCAACAACCCCATGTGCAACAACCAACAGCTACTCAACAAGCAAAACCCGCAGCTCCAATCGCTTAAACTGTATAAAATAAATTTGTCGTTTCCAAGCTCAATAAGTAAAATAATGTTGTGTATATTTCTAGATACTGTTATGAATAAATTAAATAAAATAATTTTGTAAATCATAACCACAGTTTTAATTAGTTTTAATTTAACTATATCACATTGACGAAATTTATAAATTTTCTGTATGCAATATTTTGAGTGGCATTGATAATTTGTACCAGTATTGACTTTTAGTAGGTATTAAAAATTCATGGATGATAATTTTATTTTCAATTAATAAACTTTGAGCATTTAGCCCTTACTACATTACATTATATACTACGCGATATCTTTCTATTCTATGCAATGCAAAGGGTATGGGCGCTTTGGCATACAGAATCCAGGCCCCACCCAGGTATTAAAATAATTTATATGCCATTTTAAAGGTCTTTTTGAAGGCCGAGATATCATTGAAAATATGTGAAAGTGGCCCCTTTTTTCAAACTCACTTTTTGGCGTAACCATAAAAGATGCATATTGGCTTAGGCCACATTATGTAGAACAATCAATGCCAAATAATTAATTATTATTAGCTGAAAAAGATAAAATAATTTTTCAATTGATGTTTTCCGGTAGTGCGTTCAGTTGGACCACCTTCTAATTAGCGTTAATCGAAAGCTTATTAACTTCCCGTAGGGTAAGTTATTGTAATGGGCCGAAAATCGGAATTGAAAATTTTAACATTTCTCGACGTTTTGAAGGTTTTTGAACGTTTTGGCATACCTCAGAAAAAATGGATGTGTGTGTGTGTGTGTGTGTGTGTGTGTGTGTGTGTGTGTGTGTATGTATGTATGGATACAAATTTCCAGTCACGTTTTAGGGCGCACGGATCAACCGATTTGAATGGTTCAAAAAACATTCGATTCCTATTGATAGGGAAAAGAGCTGATTAGTTTTTGGCAAAGGCAGGTCCAGCCGTTTCGGAGATACGGAGCAAAGAGTGCAGAAAATAGAAATCGAATTTTTGAGAGAACGGAGTATCTGATTTGAATGATCTAAAAAGCATTCAATTAGTAATGATTGGGAGAAGTGCTTATTAGTTTTTGGCAAAGGCAGGCCCAGTCATTTCGAAGATATGGAGCTAAATATGTAAAAAATGGCAGTTTTTGAGAGAACTAAGCGTCCGATTTAAATGATTCAAAGAACTTTCTGCTTGTCTTAACAAAATAATTGATTTTGGAAAAAAAAATTTTGTTCAATTTTTTTTTTTTTTTTTTTTTTTTTTTTTTTTAGTTTTATCAAAAATATTTCAGATTTTATTTTTAATTCTGGCTATAGTTCTAATATACTTTACAAATATTTTCAACTCTGCAATTCAGTTTATATAATTCTCATAAATATTAGACAATGTTACAATATTTATAATAATCTATTTGAAAACATTCAGTATTCCTCGAACATTTCGGTACGGGAAGTTCCAGCAATTTGCCTTAAGGCACGATGCCATAAATGCCTCAAGACAGAATTCCACTTACAGCTAGTTGTTTTTTCTTTTAGTACTGAAAATATTGTTCAAATCAATTTTGTGGAACACATTGAAAAATTGAAAAAACCAGAGCTAGTACACCTGGCCGTAACACTAATAGTCCTACAATTGCATGCAATTCGTTCAATTCAATTTAAAAATAAGTAGTCTAACATTTTATTAGATTGTGATCGATTTTAAAATTACACTACTATGATAAAGAAAATCAGTAGATAGAATAGGTAGAATATTTCCTTATTTGGTTATTACGGTGCACTTATTTGTGTTTTACGCCCTAAAAATAAATAAGTAAAACTGCATATTTGGTCATCAAATACATTAAAATTATTATGGAGTTTTTGCTATTATTATTATTCACTTACGGGACGGCACCGATTTCAAAACAATCTACTGTACCGGCTGTAAACTTCATTTCATTGTGTATGTTATGCAATTTGTTTGATAAAAATTTGTGGTCATTGAAGGACATACATTTATAATATTAATTTATTTTTGATCATTTTATAAAGAATGGTGACGTTCAAAACGCATAGCTGGTTGATTTGGACATGTTTCACAATAAAATGTGTTCGCCGCCTTCCCCCTTTTGCTTTTTTGTCAGAACAGACAAAACAATCTTTTCTTTCTCTCGCATTTAGATATGCCACTGATTAGTCAGTATATTTGTTCATTTTTGTGCTGCCATAATGGTTTGTTTTTTCTATTATATTGTCTAATAATTTATTTGTAAAATATAAAGTAAAATAATCTATTGGATGTCTTATGTTGCTTGGTATTTGTAGTCGGGGTGTTTGTTGATGTATCGATTATTGAAGGAGAATCGGCACAATCGCTCATGTCTTTCCACTCTTCATTTAATTTATCAAACTTCTTCTTTTTGTTGGTTGGGTAATATCATCATCACATTCATCACTATCTTCGGTGCAAATAGTAATGACGTCAAATTTGTGTCTATGAATGTCTATTTCAAACTCATCCTTACTACTGCTTAATTCACAAAATTTACCAGTCGTTTTGCCATATTTAAAAGCGTTCGGTCGTTTTATATATTAAAAAAATACTATATAGCTAAGAAAAAAACGAACTAGTTGGTTTGGTATTTAGCCTTGAGGCAAATTACATGAACTTCCCGATATGTGTAAATAATCGACTTGATCAAAAAAATGTGTAAATAATATACTTCATCAATCCTACTTTAAAAAAAAACGATAATAATTTTAGCAAAGTTTGACGAATTTTCAAAATTAAACTACTTATTGTAAGGCCGTAATATTACAGTAAGTTCTATAAGACCATGATGTATATCGCCAAAAAAAGTTCCATAAAAAACGGCTTAAATTTTTTTTTAACAGTTAATTACAATGAAACGGCTCGGTAGATTTTCACCTAAAATTAATCAGTATCATTCCCAACTAATATCTTTCGAACACTTTTTGATTTTTCAAAATCGGTTCGGTAGGATGAGCTTAAATGTGGACGAAAATTTAACACTTTTTTTCAGCATTTAATTACAAGAAAACGGCTCGGTAGATTTTCACCTAAAATTAATCAGCATCATTCCCAAATGATATCTTTCGAACAGTTTTTGATTTTTCAAAATCGGTTCGGTAGGATGAGCTTAAATGTGGACGAAAATTTAACACTTTTTTTCAACAGTTAATTACAAGAAAACGGCTCGGTAGATTTTCACCTAAAATTAATCAGCATCATTCCCAACTAATATCTTTCGAACAGTTTTTGATTTTTTAAAATCGGTTCGGTAGGATGAGCTTAAATGTGGACGAAAAGTTCAACACTGTTTTTCAAATTACGAAGAAACGGCTTGGCAGATCGTTGCACAAAACTGACAAACGATGGTCCTCACCGAAATACATCAAATGGTTTTTAAATTTCCAAAATCGGTTCAGGCGTTTTTGAGAAAACGTCGATCAAAAGTCTAAATTTGACAAATGCCAAAAAGACCATACTGATTTTTGCAAACTTTGACGAATTTTTAAAGCTGAACCAGTTGTCGTAGGGCCGTAATATTTTAGTATGACCTAGAAAACTATGGTATCTTTCGTCAAAAAAATAATCATAAAAATCGTCAAATTTTTTTTTTTAAAAACTTTATTACAAGAAAACGGCATGGCAGATCTTTACCAAAAACTAATCAGCACGATTCCCAACCAATATCTATCGAACGGTTTTTGAATTTTCAGAATCGATTCAGAATTGCGGGCTAAAACGTGGACGAAAATTTTTTCACTTTTCTGCAATTTACGGCCGGCCGATCGCCGCACAAAACTCAGAGATGATAGTCCTCATCGAGATACATCAAATGGCTTTTAAATTTTTGAAATCGGTCCAACCGTTTTGGAGAAAACGTCGATTTACGGCAAAAAATCTGTTCACACACACACACACACACACACACACACATACTTTTTCCAAATTTGGTCTCATTCGATTCAGAATGGCTTGAAACGTCGAGAAAACATAAATTTAGCGATTCGGATTTTTTGATGAAAACATAAACTTCTCCTTCGGGAAGTTAAAAATACTACTAAAATAACTTAAAATTGTTATCAAAATACAACACTGTTTATCACTGCTATATGTAATTTAATCAACTTTTCGATGCAAACTGAGTCATTGTTTATAAAATAGTCTGTGTCTCACAGAGTTTGTCCACTGAGGTGGACAGCCGTCCCCAAAGAGTTAATAACATCAAGCGAGAAATTTGAAATAAAAAAAAATAGAAATATCCGAATAAATGAGTTTTGTCGATTTCGTGCAAAATACGAAGTTAAGAAACAAGTTACATAAAAAAACATAAAATGATTAAATAAATGACCCATTAAAAATCTAATTAAAGATCAAAATTCGATGGGCACTAAATAATCCATAGAGAAAAATTAATAACGATATATAAAGCAGACATATGTGTGCTTACCAGTGTAAATATAATAATTTCGTTATAACATTTTAATATTATAATGTAATTGAAACTAAATATGCAATACATATATTTGCATTTCCTTACGTTACAAGATAAAAGTCAGTTCTTTTTATATTTACACACCTTTGAAAGAGCAAACATGCGATTTTAATTAGCGTAATTTCTTATCGACATTGACATTGATGATTTAGGTATTTATTTAGTGATAAAGCATCAAATTATTATCCATTATAAATTTTATTGATTTAAATAACACATAATTTATTTAAGCCAACTGGCTACATATTTAAACTCTTTTGCGTAAATAGATCATGCGCATCTTGAGTATAAAACATTAATTTGGGGCATTTTATCGATAGTAAGTTTCTTGGCAGCCTACCGAGGTCAACCTGAAATGACTTTCTTCAAAATCGTAGTGGCAATTGCCACTATTGCATTGATACAAGTATTGAAAACTTGAATAAATAAATATATTTAGTTTATATTTACAATAATTTTATTATTCCAATTAGAATGCTTCTGGATCACCATTGATTCTTGATGCGATAGCTGGTGTAAATCGTGCTGGTGCAAATGCTGTCCAGCAAGGATTTGAAGCAAGTGGTGCTATACCCGGAAACATAATCAAAGGTGGAAATATTTTATTATATATTTTTTATTATTTTTTTTTAATCTCAAACTGCATTATTTTAGGTGTGAGCAGTTCAATAGGCAATTCAATATCGAGCGCTGGTTTCAGTGGAACCGGTGGCATGGTTCGTGATGTAGGCGAACATGCTGGAAATATGAAAATCGAATACGGTAAAATGGTAAGAAAAAATTATTTTTTAATGCAATTAGATATAAAATTATTATTTATTGTGATTATGTAGATGGGCGCTATTCCCAACGGATGGGGAAATATGGTGGATAATGCGGTGAATACTGCCAACGGATTCATTGGTGGCGGTTTAGGCGGAGATATTGGAGCTGGAATTGGAAATGCTATCGCCGGTGGAATATCAGGCGGTCTAGGAAGTGGTTTATCTGGCGGTTTAGGAAGTGGAATATCAGGCGATTTAGGAAGTGGTCTATCAGGCGGTTTAGGAAGTGGTTTATCAGGCGGTGCAGGAAGTGGTTCATCAGGCGGTTTAGGAAGTGGTTTATCAGGCGGTGCAGGAGGTGGATTATCAGGTGGTTCAGGTAGTGGAGTATCAGGAAGCGGTGTTGCTGGTCAAACTGAGGATGGTTTAACGCTAGGAGTAGGATCTGGAAGTTTGGCCAATCAACTTGCCAACGGAATTGCTAAATCAAATCAATATGCCAATGGGCTATCAAGTGGTATTGGTGGAGGAATAGCTAGTCAGTTCGGTAATGGGGCGCCAAGTGACTCAAGTTACGGAAGTGATGCAGCTAACCAGGTATCTAATGATTTACCGAATGGCATCAATTCTGGAAATGACTTAGCAGATCAATTTGGCCCATTAAATGGAGGTGCAAGCAGTGGTGCTAATGATTTAGCAAACGGAGCTAATACACAAATTCAAAACGGATTAGCCAGTGGCATCGGATTTGGCAGCGGTTTAGCTGATCAATTTGCAAATGGCCTATCAAGTGCAAGTCAAATAGGATCAGGAATAGCTAACCAGTTCCAAAACGGACTTTCTGCTGGAATGAACATTGCTAATGGAGTAGCTGACCAATTTGCAAATGGCTTATCCGGCGCAAGTCAGTTAAATAGCAATCAGTTTACCAATGGATTTTCAAATGGCTTAAACTTGGCTAATGGAGCAGTTGATCAATTTTCTAATGCAGCTAACCAATTACCGAACGCTGGCCAAAGTAGCATAACCAATCAATTACCTGCAGGAAACACAAATGAATTTGTAAACAATACTGCAAATCAAATTCCTTATCCAACAAATGATATTAGTAATCAAGTATCCAATGGAATAAATCTTGGTTTGCAAAATGGTGCCAATTATTTACCAACTAATACCGTTGGTACTGGATTATCATCTGAATCACAAGCTCAAACAGGTAAATACTTGGGCGGTGGTATGTCAGCTGGATCAAGCAATCTTTTTGGTAATGGACTTGCAACTTTAAGTGGTTTGGGCGGTGGATTTGTAAACGGAATGGCAAATTTAGCTCGTGGAACAGGAAATATGGTTGCTGATGGAATCGCACAATTTGCACCACCACAATTTTCGTTTTCCTTAGGATAAACAGTATTAAGAATTGAAAAATAATAATTTGTATGTAAATAGTTTTTGTATTTTTCATATTTATGTAAAAAAACATTTGAACGTTTTTGTTTTTAGATCAACGCATAAAACAAAAACGAATTGTATTTGACTTGTCAATTAATGTATTATAATAGATACATTTTAAATAAAATCAGCGTGTAATACAAAAGATTGTTTTTAAAAATTGAATATTGATATTCCAGAAATTTTAATAAATATATTCGATGGGTAATAATAACGATAAGCTTTTGGCAGAAGCATCTGACAACTATATTGATGCTATCGAGAATGCATTGGGGATCGGTGATGCAGCTTTTAGACAATTTAAACAGAATTGTGAGAAACTGATTTTGGACATGGAAAATTGGTTTAATGACGAAAGAGAAAGGGTAAATAGTTTTTTGTAAAAATCTTATTAATAAAACACAACTAAATACAGAATCGATTTATTATATTTCATCTAAAACAAATTTTTTAGATAAGAACAGAAGTGCAAAAAGATCTTGAAGGTAAAAATCATAACGAAGCTACTAGAAGATGTATTGAAGAAAACAACAAAAAAATTCTTCAATCACTAGAGAATTTGCGCTTGGAACTTAAAAAATGTAAGGAATATAATCAATATGAAATAGAACAGATGCAGCATAGTTTTCAGAAATTTATTAAAGAAGGTAGGGAACAAGCTCGAATTATTAGTAATGAGCTAAATAGATGTTTAGAAAAATCGCCAGAATATAAAGAAGATGCCCGAGTATGTATAGAAGCAGTAAGTCAAACCTTATAAAAAATTATAGAATCATATAGAAATTTTCTTTTGTTATTAATTTTTTGATAATTTTTAGTTTACTGCAAAAGCAGCTTCATCTGCAAAAAATTTGGGATTGGAACTTACAAATGTAACAAGTCGTCTTAATATTTTATACGTAGAATATGAAAAGTGTTCGAATCCTGCTCTTCAAAGAGCAAAAACACAATTATCCCATTTGCGCCAAACTATTAAAAATTGTCAAAATATAACTTGATATGAATGTATTTTATATATAATTCAATTGACAATATAATTTAACAAGCATAATTAATTTCTTTTATATAGTGATATAACAATTATTATCATTGTTGATTTAATATTTACTTAACCTGGCATAAAATTTATATGATATCTCACATAAGTTTATGAAATGTACAAGTAAAAAGACTGCTAGGTAAATATTTGATCAAATGGAAAAAATATCTAGGAAAAAGCTGTTTCATTATGAATATTTCAATTGGTGTTAAATGTTGTATTACTTACTTCATCATAAATATTTAGTACTTTTCTAATTCTGTTTTAATAAATAGTTATAAATTTCACTATGTGCTAATAGAATTAAACTATCTTTGATTTGAATACATATTTTTAGTAAAAAAAAAAATGATGACGATATTTCGTATAGTTCTATTATTATTGGTGCAAGAGGTATGTATTAAAATATTAAAGTTTGCTTATTTTTAGTAGAAATTATAGAATATTAATTTTGTTCTAGAGTATGTCAATTCAATTGAATAGTTCAAATTATTATATATTAAATGGAGGTGTAAATAACAGAATACAAGAAAATATTGATAACACAAATGTAGAATTTATTAAATCATACAATGTAATGATGAATTCGATGGTACAAAAAATTTATAAAATAATTGAAAATTGTGTAGCAATTTTAGAGAAAACTTTGAGTAATTTAAAATATTCACATGCAAGCACACTAATCAAGAATGAAAAAGCTATAGAATGGATAATGAATAAGGTTAGTAAAATATACAAAAATATTTTTGTTTTTAAATAAAATAACTATATTTAGCTTATATGAACTATATTTAACTTATATTACAACTTATAGGTACGACATCGTTTAAGTTTTGAAATGAGAAAAAATGGTGAAAAAGTTTCCATTATACATTGCCTGCAAAATGAAAGAAATTTTGCGCATTTTTTTGAATTACACTCAATAAACAATATTCGTCAATGTACCAAACATAAACATCAACTGGCAAATGACAAACTGAATCTGATTCACGATTTGATACTAAGAAAAAAAGTCGATATAAATATTATAATTGCAGAATTAGAAGCATGTATTAAAGAACAGAGCAATAGTGAAAACCACGAACAAGATTGTGCAAATAATGTAAGTATTTTCATATAGCCTTGTTCTTATTACATAAATGAATAATATCTATGTTATTTTAGTTTCTAGAAGATGGAGATCAATTTGCTGCCGAAGTTTATGAAGAAATTGTGCCAAATCTTCAGATCATGATAAAATTAGTTCAAGATATAAGAAAATGTGGACAAGATATTATAAAGTATGTAAATTCATATTTGTTAAACATAAATGGGAAGATACAAGGTTGCAGACACAAGGAGTTACCAAGTTTTTAGTTCCATCAAGTAAATTTGACATATGAAGTTAAGAAATCTATATTATTGACATATTAAAAATCTGATGCTTCATATAAATCATATTATATAAATCAATCTAAATATTAAAAAAATAAACACTCCTATTTGTTACATATTAAGTACACTTAATAGAAATATTAGAAGTACTGATAATAGAGAAATACTAATGCAATCCAGTATAGAGAACATTCTAAAAACTTCTTTACATGAACAAGTATTTAAAAAAAAACTATGGTCATTCAGAAATTTAAGTTTAGTTTTTTAAGATGCAACCATATATTATATTATAGTAATTAGTTTTATAAAAGGTATTATATTAAAAATAACTTTTATTTCATTGATTTATGCAACTTCAAACCGTTACATTTTGTGTTCTACTAAATTATTACTGATTAAATAATAAAAGCATACTATAACAAATGCATTAACCCCAAAAAAATCAACAACTATTTTGTGTGATTTTGATGGCAATTGCTTGATTGGAATAAAATAATTAATAAATAATTGAGCTATATTGTGTACTTTAAATAAATATGCATCTTTGGGTTTGGTTCAGCCGAGACAAAACCAAATTAAAACTATAAATTTTGCTATAAATAGTAATTGCTATTTTGATATGAATGTTATCAATTGTATTTAAACCTAATATAAATTAAATAAATATATATTTGTATAAAAATATATTACACATTTAAGCCATTTTTTTTAAATCATCTTATCTTGTATTGTTATTATAAAAGTATTATCGTAAAATACTTTTGGAAATCTTAAAAAGTATGTATGCAATTGACAATTAAATATTTTGCCTATTCTTATAATTTCTTTAAAAAACATAACAATTTCTGATATAAGGATATACTACCATAATTTATATTGATTAATTAATTTTTATATAGAAATATTTTTTTCCAAATTATTGATGATGTAAGAAACGGGAATATAAATAAGTGTAGACTAAATAGTTAAGATGAATTGGGCTATATTGTGTTAGAAGATTAAAGATGACAACAAGCCCGTATTGTTAAAAAAACGCCAATTCATTAGCACACATTGGCAATTAGTTCTAAAAATATAATACTTAAAAATTATAATAAATTAATCTATTGAAGAGACGTTAGTAATGAATTTACTAATTAATGATTAAATGTAACCAGTTTTTAATAACTTCTTGAGTAGATTAGAGTTTTATTTGGAATACTTAACGACGAGAATTGGAACATTTGTAGCTCTTCTGGAAGTGTGTGAAATCAAAGAATTTATTTAGCGCTTTTCTGTCATCTTTTGCAATAAGACGTGTCTTGATCTTACTACAGCTGTCGCCCATTAATTCACGTTTATAAATTTAAAAAATATAAGTAAGAAATTGGCAATTAAATTTCCTTTCTCCTTCGTCGCTTGTCTAAAGAACATTTCTGATAGGTGGCATGATGAATGACCCGAAATCAGTCCTGACGAGAGGGTTTGGGTTTCGAACGGGGCTGATAAAGATTGATAGCGCATCTGCAATCAACGCTGCGTTCGCGAGCTAGCTCGTATATCAAAATCAGTTCTCTTCTTCCATTAGTTCACTGACTAGAAATGACATGTCATTGGTATAATCTAGCACATCAGACAATGTTTAAACGTCTGCAGATAAATGATTTGAAATGACTCACATGGACAGTAAATGATATATTTATTTAGTTAGTTATTTGTTTAATTAACGTTTACAATTAGTTGTATACTTTGTTATTTAGTTACAAGATGTAATTTAGTATAATGCAATATCTACAATATATAGAATTATAAATAAATAAATTTATGGTTGTAGATTCATTTACCAGTAGACTGTAATTCATTATTTTGTCAATGAACTTATCTTGTTGTTACTCTCATTTCCTCGGTTTTACAACAAACTCTAATATTGTTACCAAATAAATAATATATCCAAAAATAATAATTAATTTTCTTTATATTTATGGAGTCGCCAAGAAACTTGCAATCATAAATGGGGTTTGAAAGACAAAAGTTTAAGAAACCCTGCGCGAGAAGAGTCATGGCTCAAAATCATTTTTGGACTTATGTTGCCATCTATTTTGGTTCCAACAAGATGGAATCCAACAGCTGTTCCATCTCTGATATCTCCGGTATGATAAATTATTATTACAATTTCTGTAAAATGGCTGATATTTTATTGATGCAGCAATGCCAGATTAGAGCTGTTTTTACTTGAAAACATATTGCTACATATATTTCCAAGTGAAAATCTTTGTCACTACTGCTCGACAACAGGTTGCTCGAAGCAGGATTGAATCCGGAACCTCTGATTCAGATCCTGTCTATCTAGTCACTTATCTACGAAAGCGAGTTCTTCCATAGAAAATAAACTAGCAGAAAATTGCCAAAATTTTCATTCACAAAAACTCGTTCTCCTACAGAAAGTAAATTAGCAAAAATTGCAAACAATTATGTTCACCTTTTAGCCAAAATTTCTGAACGGAATTTAAAAATTCAAAAAACTAGTCAAAAAATACCAATTGGGATTTCTACTTGTTTATGACGAAGATTGATCAGGTCTTTTATTCATTATTAATGGTTAAATAAATATGCGTTTTTGATGATACTGTTTACGATGATATAGATGGTTTTAAAGACATGGACTTATGGAATACACTAAACTTTTAAGACTTCAAGACAAGTCGTTTAATCATGAAAATTCATCCATTTTTGGAATAAGACTAGAAAATCTAAATTGTTTTGTACACATTTTTTCAAAAATTCTGAACCAAATGTGAAATTTCAAAAAAAAAAAATAGTTAGAAATCATACTGATTAGTTTGTCAAATATTTTCCGATTTTAATGAAAGTTAACATAGCGAGTTCAGGGTCTTCAAAACTCTCAATCCTAAATGAACATCCTATAATGTTATAGTTCTATAAAATGTGTTTGAATTAAAAAAAAGATATTTCTGTTTGAAATAAAGGAACGCGCTTTTAGGCTAAACTGGTGCAACTTTGTCTACTATAACTAATACAATTACAGATATTATAAGTTTTTACTTACATGTCAATTGGAAGTCGCATTAATTGGTGTTTAATAAATGTAAAAAGTTTATAATCAAAATTTATAGTTAATACAGTTAATTAAGTTAAAAATTAATCTAACAAGCTAAAACTCAATTCTTATTGATTAAGTTATTATTTACGGGCAGTTTATCAAATTTGGCTTAAGATAAAATGCCACTTAGATCCAGTTGTTAGAAATATTCATATTGATAATAATAATTCTGCATTTTTGTAATTAGCTTTATTTCATGGGTAATCATTACAAAATTAATTTAGACAGACGAACTTTTGCTGACGATGAGACAATTTTCATCACAATTACCAATGCAGTAGTTAACATAAAAATAATCTTCATGGTTTACATAAGAACTTTATAATTAAACTTCTATTTTTAAAAGTATGTATAAAAACCAAACTCTTATCATCACACATATGTTTAATTAAAACAAATTACTAAAATAAAATTAAATTGCTAAAAATTAATTAAATAAAAAAATATTTAAACTTCTTCCATTCCACCCATTAAATTTTAAATATGCGGCAAATTCCATGCAAAAAATTTCCTCTAAATTATGTCCTCGAATTTCACGGCATTTTTAACATTTTCGTTCGCCTTCATTACGCATTTTTCACAGCTCCGATAGACTCGTACATTACAAGCAGACAGGCGAAATATATAGCCGGTATAGATAAACGTGCCTGAAACCGAGTTCGGAGTATGATGAATTGACAGGATCAATCATAGCGAAATGTCATGACAAGAGACATCCGTTGCTCTAAGCCGACGACTGTGATGCATAGCAGTACTCACTCATTCCTACTCCGAGAGCCAAGGATAATGCCCGTATGAATTTGAATCATCATGCGATCATAATTTGCATAATAACTGCTTTTGGCGAACGATGATTTTGTTTAATTGGTAATACAATATTTGGCATAGGGTTAGAAGATCGATCACTGGTGATAGTGATTTGAATTTGAACTTGTACTCACATGGCTGGGTGGACCCAGACAAATATTGAACTGGATTTGTTTTTGTAATAACTGGTTGTAATGAGTGGGAATTTTATTAACTTCCCATACGGTAAGTTATAGTAACCGCTAAAAAATCGAAAATGACTAAGAACATTGCACTTGTACTGGCGGAATGAAGAGGTGGTTAAATTTTTGGAGAGAGGTTCAGCAGTTTTGGTGATCCAATGAAAAACTTAAAAAATACTTTTTGGCAGTCTAAGATAATCATTAGACATATGTATATCGAATTATCAGATATTTTATAAAGATTTTGATAATAAGTACTGAATTTTGTTCACGTTTGTGTCAAGATTTATAATAATTAACCGATGGATCTATAACACCCTTTGATGTAACAGTTAGATGGCTTTGTGAAAATTTTCGAAATTAAAAAAAAATATAATCTCAAAAAATCAATTTATTGTTGACAATGATAAAAAATTTTTTAAATCTTTTAAAAAAATTAGATTGCGGTACGGGAGGTCCCAGAAATTTTCCTTGAGACACGATGCCATGCAACACTAGCTTTATTTTTTGGATGGTAATTATTTTAAAAAAAGCAAAATCAATAATTAGTTTATTATTGGATTTTTTTAAAATAAATACTTGTAATGAGTGAGAATTTAAATAGAAAACTTTTAAATAAAAATCTTTTAGAAAAGAATAAGTAGACCTATAAAACCATTAGTAAAATCATGAACCAAATTCACCACATTTTCCAAATTCAGTACATATTTAAAGCATGATATTGATATTATATCTTCTATACGATCAGTACCAAAAAATAAGGTACAATTAAAAATATAAGTTTTTTTGTATTATTTTTTAAAATATACTTTTCAAATATAGAAAAAGTTATTTGATTTTTATACGATGTCTTTACGTCTTTATATAAGTATACACATAAATTGATATCTATAGATTGCAATAAATTTTATATCTTTATAATAAATAACTCCACATTTTATATTAAAACATTGTGACATATTGAATTATAAATAACCATTTTGATTAAATTGAGGGCTGCGATTTCAAACTTTGATAAATTTTTATAATTCAACTATTCTATAAGTATAAGTAGATAGAAATGCCAGTATATTATTTCAGACTATGAAATGTCTTGTCATAAGTTTTCTCCAAAATCGTCAAAAAATATATTTTCAACATTTATTTATGAACAACGACATGGGCGATATTTACCAAAAACTAATTAACGCACTTAGCAACCAATATATTTCGATACATTTTTGTATTTTTGAAATCGGTTCAAGGTCGTGGACGAAAAATTTTACTAATTCTACCAATTGCTAAAAAACGAATCAGTCCATCGTCGCACAAAACTGATAAATGCTAGTCTTAATGGAGTTCATCGAATGGCTTTTAAACTTTTGAAATTAGCCAAGCCGTTTTAACGGCCAACCTCTATAAAAAATCAAAAATCGGCTCACATTCACAAAAACACACATAATATTTCAAGAGTTGATCTCATTGAATTCCAAATTACTTAAAACGTCGAGAAACCATAAAATTGGCATACTGGATTTTTTCGCGAAAACTTGTAAAAATGAAAAAATGTAAAAATGTGATCATCTGAATATTTTCTAAAAAGAAGACAAAATGAAAAGATATCAAATATGTTACTATATACCAGTGGTCGGGGAACCGGGGTAAATTACCCAAAATGGGGTAAAAATGGAATTTTTGGGGGTAAAAAGTTAGTGTGGGTCAAAATCGTTGAACCGAACATAGTGGTCACCAATCGATTCAACAAATGACGGCCTCAGTGAAACGAATATCGAATGCATGATTTGGCAACATTGGGCGCAGCTCCGGCGACGTGCTTAGTCGTAAGTTGCAAGAGTGAACCTGCTTAGTCCGTGCCGTGCCGTGCCGCCGAACTACATCTGTATTTATAAGTTAGAAACCGAGTAGTTATCAGTTGTTATTAGTTAGTTACTGACAAGACCATAATTTTATTATTAATCGTCAATATATCGATCAAGGTAAGCCGCAATTTGATACTTTGTTGAACGTATTCTTGTATCCTAGTATTATAGCATTTTAATATGCGAGTATTGTTGTATTCACGTATTCTAGTATTTCAGTATTCATGTATTCTAGTATTTTTGTATTACACATATTTTTTATTTTCTTCAAATGACAGAAAATAGAAGAAGAACATACCAAGAGGAATTCCTTAATTACGGTTTTACCCAAATAGAGGACAATGGTACAATGAAACCACAGTGTGTTGTGTGTATGAAGGTACTGAGACCAGAATCTTTCAAAAAAAGTCAATTAAAAAAACATTTAGATAATGTTCATTCGCAACTAAGTTCTAAACAGCGAGAATACTTCGCAAATTTGGAGATATCCATTAAAAGACAAAGATTGAATTGCAACTTGTATGGTAACTTTGATCAGCGTTCAGCATCAAGGGCTAGCTTGGAAGTAGCTTGGTTAATCGCTCGAAATAAAAAACCATACACTATCGGTGAAGACTTGGTTAAACCAGCTGCTGTCAAAATGATAGAGATTATGTGTGGTCAAAAGGAAGCGAAGAAACTAAACTCAGTGCCGTTGTCTGCGAGACTTGTGAAAGAGAGAATTTCTGTATTAGCAGAAAATGTGAATGAGCAAGTAATTTTTGCATTAAGACAGGCAAAATATTTTGCTATTCAGCTAGATGAGACAACGGATTTCAGTAGTAATTCACGACTGATGGTATATGTTCGATACAAAGGTGTGGATAATTTTGAAGAGGAATTGCTGTTTTGCTCTCCTCTCGAGTTGAGATGTCGTGGAATAGATATTTATAATAAGGTCAACGATTACTTCAAAGCGCAATGCTTAAAATGGGAAAATTGTATTTCGGTATCTTTGGATGGAGCTCCAGCTATGTTGGGTCATATTAATGGTTTTTCAGCCTTTGTAAGGAAAAATAACCCAACTCATTGCAGGATTCATCGCCAGGCCCTTATGGTAAAATATTTAGAACCTACACTAGAAGCCGTCATGCACGATGTTATCAAGATTATAAACTTTATCAAGGGGCATGCACTAAATACGCGGCTATTTCGTGAATTGTGTCAAGATGGTGAAGCTGAGTATACAGACCTCCTTTATCAAACAGAAGTGAGGTGGCTCTCTCGCGGAAATGTTTTAAATCGAGTATGGACTCTCAAAAATGAAGTTGAAATGTTTTTGGTTTCTCAAAAAAATATTCTTGCAGAACATTTTAATAACTCTTCCTGGATTGCATATCTTGCATATTTGGCAGACATATTTGAAAGCATAAATTTATTGAACAAATTACAGGGAAAGCATTGTAATATTATTTCAGCAAGAGAAATATTGTCAGCATTTGGGTTAAAGCTGGAGTATTGGAAGCAGAAGTTAGAACAAAACAAGATAGCATCTTTTCCAAAGTTAGCTTTGTTTTTGGAAAATTCTGAAAATATTACTTTAGTTGATATCAAAGATACAATTGTAAGACATCTTATTAAACTGAGAGAGCGGTTTTTGGATTACTTTCCAGATCTGGATACACGTTCAGTGAGTTTGGTTATAGATCTTTCAAATGTGACATTTCTATGATACCAGAACAACCTGCAGGTTTGGCTGAATCGATTTTAGA
This sequence comes from Ctenocephalides felis, assembly GCF_003426905.1. NCBI lineage: Eukaryota > Metazoa > Arthropoda > Insecta > Siphonaptera > Pulicidae > Ctenocephalides > Ctenocephalides felis. The sequence goes on from NW_020537646.1 coordinate 27,101,742, forward strand.
ACTTCGATCCAATACCGAAGCTCATATTAAATTTGATAATAAACAAAACCTGTCATGTTTTTGGATGTCAAAAGCTGCAAAGGGTTTTGAAATAGCACATGAAGAGGCGGTAAAAAAATTGCTGCCATTTGGAACCACATACTTGTGCGAACAAGGCTTTTCCAGTCTGGTAAACATTAAATCGAGAAGTAGAAATAGACTAAATGCTGAAGATTGAATTAAAATCGCTTTGACATGTAAAAATCCCAATTTTGAACAAATACTGTCAAAAATGAAGCAACATCATTTCTCAAAATCGTGATGTAAGATTGTGTGCGTGTTTATTGTTTCTTCATGTAAAATTCATTTTACTTATTGTTTATTCATGTAATAATAGAGTTTTCATAAGAAATATAATATAAAAAATATAGTATTCAGTTGTTTCCTTTAAACCATTTGTTTCAGCTTTTTTCGAAGTTTAGAAGTAACAAACAATGTAGCAAAACCTTTAACTTACAGGTTTTGGCTATACAGCAATATGTGGCAAACAGATTCTAATTATACTTCTTTGATTAAGTCGTGTTTTTTCTGGGGTAATAAGAGGTCGCACAAAAACATTTTGGGGTGATGGTTCCAAAAGTTCCCCGACCACTGCTATATACGAAAGTTTAGGGTTTGTCATAGCCTAACAACCTGATACAAGGCAGCAGCGATGACCATTTTCACCTGTTACAATACATTACAAATATGTTTCCATTTGAAAATAAGCCTATCTCGGGCACTGCGGTATGAAATGGCAATGGAAAATCCCCCACACTATTCTTCCCTCCTTTGATTTGGAGTTTAACTCAGCTCACGGACCTGCCCTAGTGCAGCCACCCACTATTTTTTCCATTCCAAAAATATTTCTCAAATTTATCATGCGCACATGACGTAGAGGCACGTCTTAATATCCAAACTTGAATAATTATCCAACGCAATTAATAGACATACGCTCCCCAAAATATTACGATCCAAACATCTCACCACTAATTCCATCCGACTCCTTAGTCCTTATGACATAAGTTTAGCCATAGGTCGTACCATTTATAATCCCGCCGTGTCATAAACCAGGAGCAAAGAACAAGTGATGAACTATTAACGATCCATCAGACCAACTCCTGAGAAGGGGTAATAAATCAAATACGCTCTACTAAGAAGGGTGTATTCTGTACTCATCCCCCCGATTATTGTATGGTTCGAAGTTTCCGGATGATATATAATGAATTATCGCTCATTAATCAGACCAGGGTGGTTCCGTGCAGATGATGAAGAGATAATTCTCAGTTGCAAAAAGTCTGAGGGGCTCTGAAGGCTGTGTGAAGGATTGCCAACATTTGTAAATGACATGCAAAATTGGTTTGAGAGAAATTATTCAATTTATTAAATTATAAATTCATTAAATTTTATTTATTATCATTAATTATTTTGTAGTTATTATTTTTCTTTTTGCCATTGCTTTTAATATTATTTTTTTGATCAGGGTTGAGCAAACAATATTTCAAAAACAAGTAACGTTAGGAAATTTTCAACTATAATATTTGAAAGTAGAGGTAATATGATGTGTAATAAGCAATTGCCTTGATCAATCAACGTCGTTATCAGGAGAATAACGGCCAAGTTTGAAAATCTATAATATAAAAAAGTATTTTCTTTTGTTGTTAGTCTTTTTATTTGTTTGCACTGTTACAGTTTAAGAGGAACAAAAATTCTGCAAAATATATGGTTGTAAATAAAAATCTACAATGTCAATGATTAATCATTAAACAATTTAGCACAAAATTTTACATGCAAATGTACATAAAAATTCTTCACACATTCTCTTTCCGATTTTTCACCAAATATTTTCAAAAATAAATCGCCTTCATCTCAGTAAGTCGGTACCATTACAAATCAAAAGGTTTCTAACAAATAAAAATCATTCAATAAAGTTTAAAATCTTTTGAAAAAATATAAAAACTCTAATCATACGAGTACATACATACACAGTACATACACATGTACAATCAACTTCAGCATACTTAGAATACTTTAAAAATCAAGGTTATAAAAAAAATGAGGAAAAAAAATCCAAAGTAGCACAGCAAAGTAGTTCTCTTCATAGTTATAGGGTGAGTACAAAGTACAAAATGATATGGTGTTTTGTTTTTTAAGTATATTTATTTATTTAATACTATTATAAATAGTATCAATCGTTTTTACTCATCTTTGGTTAATTCATTGACTACCAAAAAATCTCTCTTTTCTACCGGTAAAAATTTTGGTCTGTTTTTAGCAATTATTTCTTGCATACATGGAGTAAAATTTAAATGCTAAACACGTTTGACAGGTTTCATTTTTTCTTAATGGACATGTAATGCTTGCAAAAAAAAAAGTATGTCATTTTGTCCATTAATTCTCATTCGTAATAAATTAATTATTGGTCGATTTTAGTACTTAAAATTATAAACTTCTTCTAGTCTTTTACTAATTTTACAACACAATCACTAATTAAGGAACAGTTTCGTATAAAATCGATTCATTCATTCATTACGGGCCTTGTGATCTCGAGATAATACAAATCAATAACAGAACATTGATTGATATTTTCTATGAACGTTCATTACTCATCCGCGGTAGTTTTCTTTCGCGCAAAGCACGCACATCCATCAAAAACGAAGGAGAGCAAACAGGGGCGAACTAGGAAATTAAGAATCGATTTAAAAAAAGCATCGATTTCAGATTGAGTTATTTCATATTAAGTTAAATACGTGCACTCTAAAATAGTTGCAAAATCAAATATCGTAATTAACTGCTTTCATGTTTTAAATACATACGTTACCAAGTTACATACTTGATATGTATAATAAATTAGAAAGCAAGCACAAACTAGTTTAATTTTTACTTGAATTTGTTATAGAAGTAATAAAATAAGCTCTTAATTTTAAGTAAGTATTGGCAAATATTGGTAAAAATTGTCAATTTGAATTCTACATATTAATAATAATAATAATAATTTTACTAATTATATTTAAATCATACAATTACTAATTGTATTTGCAATATGGTACTTTATTTAAATATTATTTGTTTTGGAAATTTATGTGTTCAAATCTAAATTAAAGTCTAAGAGAAATTCATAATCAAAATTGACATCAACCCTTTCGCTACGAATGTCGTCCATGGACGACGTTTGCATGTCGTATGTACGTATGTCGTCCATGGACAACATTTGTATTTACCTTTGCTTCAAAATTTATCACTGTGAGTTAAACTGTTGTTAATTCTAATGTTTATTATAAGTTTTAGTTTATTAGAAGCAAAATTTTTAATATTTTTTATGTTTATGAACAATTTGCATTTTGGAATATTAAACAAGTAATAAAAATGAAGCAAATATTGAAATTGAACAGTGTTATCAAATTTATTTTTCTCTAAGGTAAAATCTGGCCCTGATCAGAAAAGTAATGGATCACTCTGCATATATAAATGAGAAGTTCTCAAGTGTTTCACAAATAACAACAGTCCATCAATCATTGTCAATCGGCTGACACAAAGAGCTACAACATTAACTTATTGTGTTCGAAGCCATCGAGTACAACACGCACGCACATAAATTTAACGCGCGAATGGGAAAGATTTCACGCGAACCCAGCTAAAATTGATACAAAGCCGTAATTATATGTCCAGTACATTGCGAGAACACGAAATAGCATTCGATTAGAATCATATTACAGTATTTCATTGATTTATAATCATGTTTATTAATTTAAATAATTGCACTGTCTTGTAATTGCATGTGGTTGCAGTTACTTTTCATATCCAATCAATCCATTATTCTAATCTTCATGGAACAAAAATTATGCAGGTTTTCGCCCAAACTCATATAAAATGAATTGTTCACAAAACTATATATATATATATATATATATATATATATATAGAATTTTATGATATGAGTGGAACGAATATTAATTGTTTAATATGAACAAAACAGCACTCAGATTTGTTTAACACAACTTTATTTTATGATTACAGACGTTTCGAGACCATGGTGTGTCTCATCTTCAGTGTAATTTCAAAAACAGTTACTTATATACTACACATTCTTTAATAATTTATTTAAATTTCATTTAATTTTTGGTATACAAAAAACACCAACTATTCCTTGCAATGCTTGACACCGTACTAAAGAAACATATAACACTTACAGAAATATTCTAAACAAATTTGAAGTACTTATATAGATGGAGACAGAGAGGGTATCATTATAATGTAAACAGAAGGAGTGCTATCGCATACAAAATCGATAAAAATGAAAAAACAAATTAATTTATTGAAAAGAATAAGATAAATGAAAAAATTTATAAATTATTAATGATGTTTATATAAGTGTCATGTAAAATATTTGTGTCGGTTCTTAGATTTATGCTATTGTTAGTCCGAACTATTAACATTGATTCTGCCATGCTCCGTTTAAATAAGTCTTTCTCATGGAATAAAATTTGGGGATTGTCAAAATCAAACTTATGGTTGTTGATATTAGCATGATCCACAAGTGTACTTTTAAATTTTTTGTTATCTATTTTTTCACATTGTAATTCATGTTGCCTGAGTCTCTTTTCTAAGTTCTGGCAGGTCTGGCCAATATAAGAGCAATTGCAATCCAAACAATTTACTTTATAAACTATATCTTTCTTTTTTGTTAATGGAGTTTCATCTTTAATTTTGGAATATAAAAATTTTAATTGTTTTAATAGAGAAAAAGTAATACGAATATTGTGTTTTTTGAAAAGTCTTTTTGATAATTGGTTAAAATTATTGTCAAGATATGGAAAATTAATGAAAAAAGTTTTTTCAGGAACACTTGTTTTGCCAGGCTCTTCCGGTTTCTTATCAAAAGGTTCAAGTAATTTTGCGACTCTATTTTTAATAATTGGACAAATTAACTTATATGGAAAATTATTGCCAAGTAGGATCGTTTTAACTAATTTTATGTTTGTATCATAAAACAGGGGATCAGATAATAAAATAGCGTGATCTACAAGATTTAGAATGGTAGAAATTTCTACCAGATTTTTTAAGATATTTTACTATTAAGTTAAATTGAACTAAATAAAATAGTTTGCAAAGTAACTAAAATATCATTTCATCAAAAAAATCACCTTGAAAATTATTGTATTTCAACTAATTGCACATCTAAATAAATAAAAAGATAAATTATTAATTGTACATAAAAGAAAATTGTTCATCCCGTTCTGATTGGGCTACCACTCATTCCGTTCTGATTGCTCTATTTTTTATTTTAATAGGCATAATTCCACCAAAGACTGAAGTATTTTTTGATTCAAAATAGTAAATATAAATCTAAAGTTAATTTTTGCGTTGAGAATTATTTTGGAAAAAGTATGTATGTGACGTGTGCACCATAAATTTCACCTTCGGTCGACGTTTTCTCAAAAACTGCTGGTCTGGTTTCGAAAATTTAAAAGTCATTTGATAAAGACAGCTTTGATTATTTTTGTGCTACAATAGGCCCAGTCGATGCTTTATAATTAGCAGATAAGTGCAGAAATTTTTACTGTCACGGTTTATATGATCCAGTCGCTAAATATCAATTCTTATTGATTAACTCGATTATATACACATATCAAAAATAGTCCAGTCATTATAGTAAGTTCATTTCGGAATTCGAGATACCCAGCTGTAAGTCTTCAAAAACTTGTATTTTGCACCCTAAAAGATGTCTCAAAACCTACATATATTGCATACACCCTATCCTATGTAAGTTTTGAGACAACTTAAAAAACCAAATATTTATAGACTAATAGACTTACCGCTGGGTATTTTGACTGTCGAGATTCTTACCTAATTTAAGCTTAATTAACAGGACTAAAAGTTCATGCTTCTTGTCTGAGGATAAAACGTCATTAAATCCTAGTTTTATAACAATTTATTTTTGGCAATGAAAACTGAAACAGTCTTAATATGCAAAATCATTAACAAATACATATTTAAATTAATAAAGGTCGCAGCATATATAGTATTAACTAATAAATTCTGTAATTAATTAATTATATAATTAACTCACCGTAGGGTAAGTTATAGTAATCTCAAAAAAATCAAAAATAAAAATTTTGATATATACGTTTGAAACGATTCTTAAAATTTTGGTAAACTTTGAAAAAATGGTTGTATTTGTGTGTGTGCGGATACAATTTTTCGTCCACGATTTTGGACGCACGGATGAACTGAATTGAATGATTTTGAAACCTATTATACCTATTTTAACATGAAACATTTTATACCTATTCAGGGTGAGTAAACCAATTTGGTGTTTGGCAAAGACAGGTATATTCCACAAAATTTATCAAATAAATCAATTTTTTCAAAAATTTAATAAAATTTTAAATCTTATAAAATTTTTAAATAACGATACGGAAAGTTGCAATTAAGGCACGATGTCATGCACTTCTAGTTTATTATTACTAGTAAAAGAACATCAATAGATATTAGTTATTATTCCTATTGAAATATAATAGGATCAAACGTCTTAAATCATATATATATATTAGTGATGTGCCGACTCGAAAATTTCCTGATTCGAATGATTCGAATCAGAAAAAAACCTGATTTGAATCATGATTCGAATCAATTCGAATCAAGTTCATATATGAACAATTATAATTTAAGAGAAGAAATAATATCATTTTAATAATTTTATAAGTGAAATAATTAATTTAGTAAGCAATTAATTCCAAAAAGTGCAGAGATGAATACATTTATATTATATATAATAATAAACTAGCTACAAATATAACTAATATTTCAAGTGAATTTACAGTAAAATATAACCAAACACTTCTCTATCACTAAAGCATATAAAACAATATTCCTAATCTTACGTTGAACAAATGCATGTGTATATTATTGATTGTTTAGATCTAATCTAAACAGGGAGCTGAATCTAACGTCTTACGAATGACTTAAAATTCAATCCACTACTGTAAAGATTGATATTATTTCATTTGTGTGAATTTGCCATTACTTGCATAATTAAAATATGATAATTTTGTATGTGTATAAAACTCGTTGTGTAGTTTATTTTGATAATAATTAAAATCTAAATCGCGTATTTATTATCTGAATGAGTTTTTGATATTTCATGAACAAATTTGCTCTCAGCGCTTAGTCAAAAATAAATAAACACTCAAGACCCATACGCACAGCATCTCGATAAGTCGATACGCTGAAACGCGGACACATGTTTCGAACTCAAGTCGGTATGATTCAGTTTGAGTCATATAAACTCGGATAAATTCATAACGACTTTAAGTCGGGATGAGTCGGTTTGAGTCTTAGGAACTCGGATAAATTCATAGCGACTTGAAGTCGAAATAAGTCGGTTTGAGTCTTAGGAACTCGGATAAATTCATAACGACTTGAAGTCGGGATGAGTCGGTTTGAGTCTTAGGAACTCGGATAAATTCATAGCGACTTGAAGTCGAAATAAGTCGGTTTGAGTCATAGGAACTCGGATGAATTCATATCGGCTTGAAGACAATGAATGCGGTTAAAGTCATAAAAATTGGAGTCGGGTGATACGTTTAAGCGTATTAAAGCCGGGTGGCTTGCATGATTTAATTCAAGATCTATTTTTTATATTTATTATTATTATTTTTTATATTTATTATAATTATTATTTATATTATTATAATATTGAATTAAATTAAAACATTTTTTTATATTTATGAAAATTTGTGTTCATACATGCACACAGTAAATATTTCGCGCCTTGATACGAGTTGATTCGAATCAAGTAAAATCTGATTCGAATCAAGTCGTTAAAGGCTTGATTCGAATCAAGTCGTTAAAGGCTTGATTCGAATGATTCGAATCACTTGATTCGACTTGGCACATCACTAATATATATATATATATATATATATATATATATAATATATATATATATATATATATATATATATATATATAAAAATATATAAATATATATATATATATATATATATATATACTCATATAATTCATTTTCGATATTATTTATTTAGAGCCAAACGCAATTAAAGTGGTATAAAACTAAATTTAAGATGAGAAGTAAACAGTACTTACTGTGCACAGAGGAGTTAAAATGTAAATAAAATTATTTATTTTAATAATAAAAGTATTGGACTATTAATACTTAATTAACGTATTATCATCATTTATTATCTTTCTATGTTTTCAAATCTGATTCGTACGAAATATTATACCTACTTTCTCTCCAAAAAATTTCTCACAGTTTTACAACGAGCAAACCTTCAATCGAGACCGACGGATAATCCACTTACATTACGTGTTTATCCACCGTCCGGGAAAACGGATCAATCCTTCACGTATCGCTGTCAATTTTATTCGCAATTGATTGACGCGCGATCTATCAAGCCTGAACGCTCAAAACTGTACGAGCACACAAACATAAACATGAAGTTGGTTAGGAAAGAAGAAGCGGGATGAGGGGGAGAAGGGAAGAGGAGGGCATACTAATGCCAGCGAGAAGAGCTGTCGATGTGCATCTCTTGTGTCAAACCGCGATTGATTGATTGATTGATGATTGCCGACGAGCTTCTGTAAAGGACAGAACTGCATTTGGAAATTATAGACACAATTCAATTGAAAAATTAAGCCAATTGAAAATTGCATTGTTTGGTATGGGAAAGTTGCACGAATTTACTGGCATGGATGGACAGACATAGTCAATCAATGCCTTTACTCGATTCCTAAATTATTGTGAAATCCATATTGATTTAAACAAATTTGGAACAAAATGGATCAACTAATGAATGTACTGTATGCGTTTTTCAAAAACAACGTTTATTTTAAGAACTGATTACTTTTTTTGTTGTTATTTGAAAAATAATCAGTTAAATGAACTAAGCAGTTGCGATAAATTAACTTGATCTACTACGTCCGGTTTTTATAAATAGTAACCCAAGTCAGAGTCAATCAATATCTTTAAAATGTACTCAATACCTGACTTATTGTAAAATTCATATTGATTTAAGCATATTTGGAACAAATTGGATCAATCAATCAATGTATTGCAATTGATCCTTCAAAACAACGTTCTTTTTACAAACTATTTTTTTAGTATTTGAACAGCAATCTGAACTTAAGGAGCTTATAAACAGTTGTGATATTTTTTTTTTTAAAAGTCTAAATATTTTTTTAAAAAAATAAAAAAGATACCATTTTTCCGTAACTAAAATACTCGTGAGGTTTGGTGGGGGAGGGAAAGTATCAATTTTGAATATCACCACGTATAACCAAGAGAGTGGGGGGGGTCCAAAAATCCTTAAAAAGTCGATCACGTGAATAATGGACGCCCCCTAATAGTGATAAGTTTTCATATTAATGCATCAATGCCGGAGAAGGGTATCACTTAGCAACATATTGATATATTTTCAAAAAGTTACTTCTGCTTGACATCAGGTTGCCTGAGTCGCGTGTTGATCCTGAGAACTCTTATTGATATATCTTAAACTGAAGATGATAGCCTAATTTTAGTTCCTAACTCGTTTTTATCATAGGCCGATTTTTCACATTTTTAAATATTTTATTTAATATGACAAATATTTTAACACAGACTTATATAAAAAATAGTTTTATAAAAAATTTTTTTTATTTAGAACATCAATAATAAGTTGTATAGTTGTTATTAAAAACTATACTTACAATTAGTGTTTTATGTAACCATGGGGGGGAAACCTATGAATGAACCGTTGTAATACCTTTCCTAAACCTTCAATTATGATAAAGAAACGGAATAGTTGCCTTTTCTCTCTGTTATGAAATTGTTACTACATTTTTAAGAGTGCTTGTAGCAATTCTTCAAAAGTTTATGTGCACTTGAAAGCATATTTTAAATCTTTGCTTTCTAGGGAAACTGATCACTACTGCTTGATTTTAGATTGAAATTTAAATTTTGCAGAGTTTGAACCTGCAATATTGCGGTTGCGAGACCGAGGCTAACAACGTACTATCTAAAATATTTTTTAAGAAGCAAAAACATATAATTACAAAAGAATGAAATTTAAATCACGTGCTTAAACTGTATATAAATCGAACGTATGATGAAATACCCTGAGCTTATGCATTTTTATAAGATCTGGCAATACGAGAGACACCATATAATTAATTATCACATGAAATGTGTATAAATAACATAGACAGTCCTAATAATTATGTTTATTAAAATTTGTTACATTACATTATGGATATTAATGTCTTCAATTTTGATCATAAGTTTGTGGGGAATCTATGTCTATTTGTTAATCATATTATATGTAAAACGAAAATCAACAAGTTTCATAAAAAAATATGCAAAATTTTTCAAAATGACATGCAGTATTAAAGTTATATATATATATATATATATATATATATATATATATATATATATATATATCAAAAAGAGCTATCAAAAAATTACCAACAAAATGATACAATTTGTAATATATCATTGCCCTTATGATATCATTATCTATCTAATTAAAATATTTAACGCCCTATATTATTTACCGCGTTTGAATATCATTCCAGGCCATACATAATTTAATCCTTGTGCTATTATTAATATACGAGTAAACGGAACGCGGGTCGTAGTGCCCCCTCAAGCCGCCAGTTGTCAGTCGGCTGTTCGTGAACTGACAGCCTTCTACTTAGCTCTTTCTACTAGTCTGAGATGTGTAATCGAGTTAATAGTTACTATGGGATTTGAATTTTAAATTACCTCCCTTTAATCTCTTGTCGTATAACTGAGTGGCCATACATGTTGCAATCAAGGTCTTTCAATAATTTGATACAGAGTATTTAGTTTCGGTGAAACTCGTTTTTATTTCTGAAAGAGTTACAAAATTCTTCACAATTTTATTATTTTTTGCCAAAACTTTCTAAACAAATATTAATTACGAGAGTAGTTGTTTTTGTTGCCAGCATTTTTGGTTTAGTTTATTTAACTTCCAGAATATCTTACATGTGGTTGGGGTAAATAGCATCAACTGAACTTTTAAACTGGCAAAGTGTGAACAATAATGAAATAGACAATATCGCAGTAAAAATGCTAAAAAATCAGTTTAAGAAGAGCTAAATAAAATTAATAGTTATTACAAATCTGATGATGAATTATTTTGACCAAGTTTTATACGAATATTTTGTGCAGTGTCATCTTTGTGAAAAAAATATACCCATGAAATATGTACTTGAAACAGAAATTGTACTCATCTTATTTGTAATCATTTTATTTCAAAAAACAGTGAGGGTCTCATCAGTTACAGTCAGTCATATGTATTTATGTTTTAACTTAATCCTTGCAATATTATAAACATTTGGAAGAAATTGGATTATGTAAGAAGATTCTAATTTTCTTGTCCAGTTTTTTTTTATATAAGTAGCATACATAATTATTGGGCAAGTTATAGTAATCGCAAAAAAATCGAAAATGAAAATTTTTATAGATCTTTACGTTTCAAAGCCTTCTGAACATTTTGGCATACCTTAGAAAAAATGGATGTATGTGTGTGTGTATGTGTGTGTGTGAGTGCGTGTATGTATGTATGTGCGGATACAAATTTTCGACGATTTCGGGAACACGGATCAACCGATTTGAATAATTAAAAAAACATTCGATTCGTATTAATAAGAAGACGTGCTGATTAGTTTTTGGCAAAGGCAGGTCTAGCCGTTCCGAAGATACGGAGCAAAAAGTGTCGAAAACGGTAACTCAGTTTTTAAGAGAACTGAGCGTCCGATTTGAATAATTCAAAAAACATTTTATTTGTATTGACTAAATGAAGAACTGTTCAAATGTTTGGCAGGTCCAACGACTTTGAAGATATTGAGGAAAAAGTAAAAAAATGAGCCATTTGGCGGTCAAAAATGATCATTAGACATATGCACTTCAAATTATCAGATATTTTATAGAGATTTTAACAATAAATATAATTTTTGTTTGCATACCTATGGGTTCCGTACCAATGCTTATCCATTAGAGGTCGACGCGGCGCTTCCGCGCTTCGATATTTCGTCTCTATGCAGTTAAAGCAGTACGATTGCTTTGAAAAAAAGTTCAGAATTTTCAAAATATGTCAAAATAAAAAAAATTTGTTCTTTTCAGAAAAGTAATATTTTGTCAAATTTCTCGTTTGTCAAAAATTTAATTTTTTCAAAGTAAAATTTTTTCAAAAATGTTAATCGTTTTTGAAAAAATAATAATATTTGATACGGGAAGTACCAATAATTTGCCTTAAGGCACGATGCCTTAATTGCCTTAAGACAGAATTCCACTTACAGCTAGTTTGAATTATATTTTGCATGTTCAATTCTATTTTTCACCGAGCATCACTGCTTCTCGACGTTGGCATTTTGCTTTGGGGCTAAGAAGTGACTTGCAGGGCAATAGAAACTTACCTACCGAGGTGTTGGGGTCAAGACGGGTTGATCGACGGGCATCCGACAGCTTGCGTACGGTGATACCGTCATGAAAGCCACAAAAGTGTTCGTGTGCAAATCTGCGATAGCAGTTTGCTTGGTTAATATGATATGTGGAACCCGATTGGATTACTAAACTAAATATGGTAAGCTACATTGAAAAAAAAAATTATATAAGTCGTTAAGTAATTATAGTAAGTAGTTGGTCTTCAAGCCACTGGTTCTGGATTTGTTTCCCACTCGGCCACATTGATATCAATCAGTAGTGGTATCAGATTTTAATTTGGGATCATAGATGTGAAGTTAAATATGATACTAAGCTAAATTGCCTGTCGGTATTTTTCTGCAGAAGTAATACTAATTGAGTATGCTAAAATAATATCACAACTATATTGTACTTTATTGTACTGTTTAAATTGTCATTCGTAAAACCGACGTCGTATTAAATCAAATCTCTGATTGCTGTTCAAACAATCAAAAATGTTAAATTAATTAACCAATTACTAAATGTTTTCACATAATAATAAGAAGGTTGTAATTCAAATAAAAGTAAATATATAAATATGAAGTTAGATTATAGATATGAAGTTAGATATAATACCAAGCTAACTTGCTTTTCGGTATATTTCTGCAGAAGTGATTAAGTCAAAAATACTAATTGAGTATGAAAAAAATATCACGGCCATATTGTAAAATATTGTACTGTATTTTAACATTTATCAGACATAGATGAGACAAGTGTTTAGAGTTGTCATTCATAAAACCGACGTTGTATTAAGTTAAATCTCTCATTGCTGTACAAACAATAAAAAAGTTAAATTTATGAGCCAATTACTGAATGTTTTTATATAATAATAATAAGGCTGTAGTTCAAATAGAAGTAAAAATATAATGACATCTCTAATGGTATTTGCGTATTTGTCGCTATATACTATCCTTCATCATATTGATATAGAAAAACCAATTTAATAAATATATAAAAGATTTTGCATAAATATTTTGACAATTTTTTTTTCAGAAATGGTCTTATTTTCAAACTTGACAATTAATTTTAACATTTTAGCACCAACTAGTCCCGGGTTTGATACCAACCTCTGCCACACTAGATATCATATCATGCAGGGTTTTATCAAATTTTCACTTGAGTATATAGATAAAAAATATGATCTCAGGTGTAAATCGCAATTCGCGAGTATTGCTGCATCACAAAAAAACTCTCAAGATCCACTGATACTACATTAAAATTATCAAATGAATTGTAAACATGCTTTAGTTATTTATCTAGTAACTTTAAATTATTTTATAACGACTTCCTAAAATCATAAAGTTAACCATAAATATTGTTTTGTTGAGTATATTGATTTATTATAACCTGGAAATTATCACGACATGTTATTAAGCATTATTGGAAAGAACATGGGACGTCATTGTTCACTGTAAGACTATAGAGCTTCTAGAAAAACATATCAATAAGATTATGATATAGGCCTTTTAGTTTGTTTGTTAGTATATAGTTGTCACGATACATGTACGTTATGTATCGTGATCTAAACATTACATTGAATATTTCACAATATACATGAGAACATATGAATACACAGTCAACCCTCGGTTAGTGCGGCAAGTCCATGCCGTGCAGTATGGGGACCATGCTATAAAAAACTCGCATTTAACATACAATTCAGGCTAATTCGTAGTGCGTTCTATGGAAACTTATATAGCGCAGTATGGAAACCGCGCTATGAGAGACTCAGAGTTAGTACAAATTGAAGTAGGAATAATACGAATACGAACGAAATGACATGCTTGACATAGACACCTTATTCAAACATGTTCTTAGATAGCTATTATATAATCAGACATATCTAAAAGATAAAAGTCCATAACAAAACTTACATTAATACCCTTTTGATATCAAGTTCCTATAATCACCCACAAAATGCGCAAGAAACTTATGGTCTGTTAAACAAAAACCGTATAATAGGAAGTCCGTGTAGTCGGAGAGATTTTAGATTTTTAGCTCCGCTTAGTATGGAAACCGTGTACCCAGAATGCCGTGTCAACCGAGGGTTTACTGCACATCAATCTATTAATGTCTAATAAGCATAAATATTCCTATAAAACACTCGCAAGGAGAACATCATGTTTACTCTTTTGGGATTTTGATGAAACTTCGCATGGCGATAGAGTTGATAGACAAAACGACTTGCTTAAAATATTATAGACCTACGAGAAGTGGTTTAATTATGAAAATTTACTGAAGTCTTGAATATTCGGCCGCGCGCAATACCAACGCTTACAGTGTTCTATGTCAATTAGTTTCAGTAGCTCATTGGGTTTATGCGAGATACCCACTTTTTACGCTTGTATTTAGAGATGAGTTAAAAATGGTGAAAAATCTTTATATTAAAATTTTAAGAAGAAGTATGAGAAAATCCTGTTATGTGATATGACACTAATGTTAATGGCTAAATGCTCTAGCAAGACAAGTATTAAAAAAAACTATTAAAAAAATTTATTACAATAAATAAGGTACATCTAATAATAATTCAATGATCACTATGCATTTTGAAACCTGGTAACATACCTGATAATTTTCTAACATAGCAAATCTACCATTATTGTAAATGTCTAACACTTTTCATACATTTCCCCAATAAATTATACAAATTATTAATTCCACCACCGGCGTTTATCCCGCTCTCGTCAATTATTTATCTATTACCCATGTTGGCAATACCTGGTGTGTGAGAATCGTCAGTTCCGTGTCGTGCACAGAAGTCTCATTTCACGTCAACTCACGTCGTTCAATCAGTCAGTGTGGCTTTTTGTGTTTGGCATTATGTAAATGTTTTAATGCCAATCCAGTTTCCGAACGAGCGGCGCGCTTAACGCGCCCTGACAGCTCGCTCTCGATAGCCGCGGGAGCGAGAGAACGGTCAAAGCGTTCGCTGGCAGATTGATTTGAAATGTTATCAGCGACGCCCGTTGATGCCAGTGCCTCTCGTCAGTGGTTAGGAATTATTTTTTTCTGGAAGCGAACACTGCAATAAGGCAATACAGGAGGGGAGATTTTGTATTCATTATAGATTTCACAGCCTTTTTGCAGTAGGAATAAAATGATTTTCTTTGATGCGGAATATCGTATTGAATAAAAATGAACTGAAATTATATGGTTGTGATACTGCAAGGGTGCAATTATATTTTCATCACCATAATACATACATTGTATACATTATATACACACACACAATATATACACATAATATATATATATATATATATATATATATATATATATATATATATATATATGGAGGTGTAGTAGTCCTCCATATTAATACCAATATTATCCAAATTGTAGTAATAATAAATTTCATAAAATATTATTTATATTTCGTTTATTTTATATATGATTAATATCCACGACACTATGTGTTGTCATACTGATCGTTAATAAAACGTTATTGGTATTTTCTTATTTATAATTGAAAAGAAAGGTTTCAAGAATTATACATTTTTTTGGCAAAAACTACTAGGGAGACACAAAAACCGTGTCCGATCTGACACTTGAATTTCCTTTTGTTTTTCTCAGTGCTGTCACTATATGGGCTAATCTGTCCAGAGACATGTGATGCGTGTTGACAAGCCGCTATGCGTGTTGGCAACCCGCTACATCACTCCGCCCTAATGAAAAAGATTGTTTCGCATCTCTGACTGCCATTCTTGAACTTCCTTGTAAATTTCTTTTGGTTGAGATTGTGTGATAAATTGCCGTGTTGGCTTGTTGAGTTTGTTAATTGCTTACGTGGCCCTTCGCTGGTGAGTTAGCGGTTGAGTACATGTGGCCCTTCGCTGGTGAGTTAGCGGCTGAGTATATTTGACACTTCGCTGGTGAGTTAGCGGTTGATTGTATGTGGCCCTTCGCTGGTGAGTTAGCGGTTGATTGTATGTGGCCCTTCGCTGGTGAGTTAGCGGTTGATTGTATGTGGCCCTTCGCTGGTGAGTTAGCGGTTGAGTGTATGTGGCCCTTCGCTGGTGAGTTAGCGGTTGAGTGTATGTGGCGGTTGCCAAATTGTTTGCTCCCTGTCTGTTGCCATGGTGCTTATTATCGACTTATTTACCATGATAATAAGTGATTTATTGAGCACGTGTTATTGTTGATCTTGAAGTGCGTGGTCGGAGTCTCAGTTGTATGCTTAGAATGCTCTTCGAATTATGGAAGTTGTGAGCCATTTATAATAATTATTTATATTTTTAAAAATTCTTTTCTTAATAATTCTTTAGACTTCAATTTATTTTTTTTATCTTCAAAATATGTCTTGATCTTCTTACCTTCTTGTATGTGTGTTGCTAGTTCACTCTCGGAGTCACCAAAATATGGACGTAGTGGTGCTCCGTAATTAATACCAAAATGCAGTAATAATAAATTTCATAAAATATTATTTATATTTCGTTTATTTTATATATGATTAATATCCACGACACTATGTGTTGTCATACTGATCGTTAATAAAACGTTATTGGTATTTTCTTATTTATAATTGAAAAGAAAGGTTTCAAGAATTATACATTTTTTTGGCAAAAACTACTAGGGAGACACAAAAACCGTGTCCGATCTGACACTTGAATTTCCTTTTGTTTTTCTCAGTGCTGTCACTATATGGGCCAATCTGTCCAGAGACATGTGATGCGTGTTGACAAGCCGCTATGCGTGTTGGCAACCCGCTACATATATATATATATATATATATATATTAAATGGAAGAGTCTTGGATTTGTGTTTATTTTGTAGAGTTTCGAACAAGAATCCAAAAAGTAATAAAAAACAAAAAAAGTTTTTCAATAAACTATTTCTTTCTTTATTTATTTATTTACTGTCGACGTTTCGGAACTAGGTACGTTCCATCTTCAGGACATGTTTCTTGACAGATGTCCTGAAGATGGAACGTACCTGTTTCCGAAACGTCGACGAGTAAATAAATAAATAAATAAAGAAATAGTTTATTAAAAAACTTTTTTTTGTTTTTTATTAGTTTTTGGATTCTTGTTTGAAACTCTACAATATATATATATATATATATATATATATATATATATATATTATGAACGGATGTACAAATTCAAACTCTTCCTACACAGTTATTCGAATTTTGATAAATCTTTGTGGACTTTGTTAAGGGAAATTTTTAAGATGTGATAAATTATAAAACTAAAGTAGTATTATAGAAATAAATGGAAAAAAATTGCAAAAAATAACATATCATTTTGACACATGAGAACTGTCACCTGCCAGAGGTGTCAATTAACTTGACATTAGCATGTACGTTTAATTATGAGCCTTGAAAATATTAGAATATAATATATTCATGATCTTGAATAAGAAAAATATAAAGTCTGCATTATTATTGCCAAAAAACAACTGAGGTGTGCCAGAAATTAAAATAATATATTATATAGTATATGGTTTGGCAGATGAATTATATAATTCAGTTTGTCAGATGTAGAAATATAAATGTACTTTAATTTTTTATTTAAGGACTGTGATATATATTGAATCTAAAGCCGGTCAAAAATATGCTAAAACCAAAATTATTACCAAAATGCAACTAATGTATGTATATATACAAAAAAAATGCAGATTGTTAACTGAGTGCGATATCAAAAACAGAGAGCGAGTTTTGCAACTACATTACATTTTCACATTAATGTTGACACGAATCATTCTACTAATATGAATATTGATGGTAATATATAAAATATTTTTTATACATATTAACAATTACGTCTAACCGGGCGCACACATTTCAGTTTCTAATATGCAGCTGAATTTGGCAATATCTGTGTCAGTGAACACAACATCAATCAATCTGTTGGCATATTGTAAGTAAATAATATAATTGATACGCAAATACTTACGATAGGTCACAAGGGTAGACAATGAAGTTTTGCGAAATTAACTTAGAAAATTCATCAAAACAACTTGTGGCTTGTTCGAGAGTTGGAAATCCAAACAATTTATTTATTTATACACCTACAAGTCTGATAAAGAATATTGTATATACTTTGAAATTGAATTAAATTGATATATTGAGAAAATCGTTCTAAAAAATGTAAAATGTAGTAATTAATTTTTTTAAAACATAATGAACAAACATGGTCGATATGAACAATAGGCTTTTTGAATCACTCTAGTCGGATGCGCTCTCAACAACTGTTATTCTCTGCACTTTTGGCTTCATATCTCCGAAATTGCTTGACCCTCTCCTTTGCTTTTTTAATAATTCGAATCGGTTGATCTGAGATCCCGATAGACGAAAGTTTCGTAGACGAAAAATTGTATCCAAACATACGCACACATACATACACACGTAGATCCATTTTTCAAATTATGCCAAAATGTCCAGAAACTTATATTTATCTAAAATAACAAAAACATAATAAACAAACACAGCCGACATAAACAATAAGCTTTTTGAATCACTCTTATCGGACGCGCTCTCAACAACTGCTATTCTCTGTACTTTTTGCTCTATATCTCCGAAACCACTGCACTCGCTTCTTTGCTTTTTCAGTAATTCAAATCGGTTGATCCGTGCTCCCGATGACGTTGTCGATGAATTGTATCCAAACATACGCACACACACATACATCAATTTTTTTAAGGTATGCCAAAAAGTTCAGAAACTTATGTTTATCTAAAAGAACAAAATCTTAATAAACAAACACGGCCGACATAATCAATATGCTTTTTGAAGTAATCTAATCGGATGCACTTTCAACAACTGATATTTTTTGCACTTTGTGCTTTATATATCTGAATTCGCTGGACCTGCCTATTTGCTTTTATGATAATTCAAATCGGTTGATCTGTGCTCCCGATAGCCTAGACAAAAAATCGTGTCCAAACATACGCACACTCACATACACACATACATAATTTTTTTTAAGGTGCCAAAATGCCGAAATGTTTATCTAAAAGAACGAAAATATAATAGATAAATGCGGTCGACATAAGCAATATGCTTTTTGAAACACTCTAATCAAATGCGCTCTCAACAACTGCTATTTTTGCACTTTTTGCTTCATATCTTCCAAACCGCTAGATGTCCCACCCCTTTGCTTTTTTAATAGTTCAAATTAATCTGTGCTCCCGATATCCTTGACAAAAAATTGTATCCAAACATGTTCAGAAACCTCTAAAACGTAAAAATATGCAAAAATATTTAATTTTTTGCGATTACTATAACTTACTCTAATATTAGGTTGTCAAATATCTCCCTTCCGCTTTTTTACTCTTTGTTTATAATACAAAAAGGCGGAAGGGAGATGTATAAGGGATGACAACCTTATATAAGATAAATTTATAAAAAACACAAACTATAACTTTGTTAATAGTTTAAATTTGTAAAGTTATTGACAATTTTTATCTATTATATATAAGCAAAAAAATTAAATCAACCATGAATCGAGAAACTGAATCATCTTAAACCCAATATATCACATCCTGCACCCCGCAGCTGCTCCGGCCCTGTTCGTCCTGAGCCTATTACTGCGATTATTTCCAGTTGACAAGACACGTAATTAGCGCGCAGTCACAAGCCCGATGATTAATGTCGTACCGGGGCCGCGGAATTATGATGAATGAGACGTGCGCATGATAAACCTCCTCCAGCCCGCGTGTGACGCGCGGACAACTTTAATCTTTTCACGGAGAGCTTATTAAAAATAACAGCCAGCGCGTACAACTTTGAGTAATGGTGACAAGTTTTTCGAGCGTGTCTTTCGGCACTAGACCAGAAGAGATTTTTTGAGAATTAGTAATACGCGACACGGGGACGCTTCAATGAATTTCATTCGCGTTTGATAATGAGATAATTAAATTTTATGTAAGGGTTTTTGTGCTTCAAAATATGTCAATAGCATTATGAAATTTTGACTTGAAGGCAAAAGTTTTATATAATATATCATTGTGCAAAACAGACCAATGTTATGGCAAGGCAATGTTACGCTGCAACATGCATACATTATGTTACTAAATCATATTGAATAATATTAAAATGACATGTATTTACTTTTATTATGGTGCATTCAGGAGTTTAACACATGAAACTGCACCGTCACTTGTATGTTATAAAGCTGGGTCATAAAGACCCTGTAATCTAAGATCGTTTTTTTGACATTTGTGCGGTTTCTAGGTTAGGTTTTCCAACAACCTGTAAAAAACGTCTGACTGCATAGCAAACATAAAGCTTATGACAATATTTAGAACGAATTTAAATTCTTTGTACGGCAGAATCGGTCCATGGATCTATACACACTCTGATTTTTTACTATTTTCGTATTCTATTCTATTATTCTATTATTCATGAGAAATATATACACGATTTCATTAGCTGGATGCAATAAATTTATCTTAAATAATATAATTTAGCTATAAAATCACAAATAATGAAAAAATAAAACTGAAAGATCTGACACGAAAAAGAACGTCGATGACTGACGACCTATGTAACAAGTAAATAATTGAACCAGAGACAGGAAATACGAAGCTCTAAAAATTTGTAAAATAAAGAAACAAAGATGGTAAAGTAAATGGAAAAGTTTAAACCATTCGTTCATGCTCTGGTTACATTTACGTTAAGTTACACACATAAAATTTGTATAAATAAAAAATTGTATTTTATAAGAATTTTTCAAACCCTATATTTAAAAAAAAAAAATTAGTGGTGCATAGAATCGTGCCTCAAGACAAGTTGCTCGAACTTTTCGTACCATAATTTAAAATTGTTTAATGCTCACAAAATTAAAATTTTTCTTAGAATTTTACGATTTTTGAAAATTTTGAAACCATTTGAAACGCTTGAATATCCCAATTTCTTAAAGCTTTCAATACAAATTTATGTCGGCTCATTCAAATATTAAAATATTTGATTTTCGATCGCAAATTGCCTTTATTTTGTAAATCCCTGAAACCGCTGGATTAGCAAAAGCTTAATTTTTCAATTTGTTAATGTAAGTCGAATGTTTTTTGAATCATTCAGATCGGATGCTCCGCTTTCGGAAAATCCGAGTTTTCATATTCTGCACTTTTTGCTCCGTATCTCCGAAACGGCTGGACCAATGTTTGCCAAAAACTAATCAGCATCAATAAGAATCGAATGTTTTTTGAAAAATTCAAATCGGTTGCATATTATTACATTTTGCATATCTTTAGACTTCGA
The DNA here is from genome assembly GCF_003426905.1 of Ctenocephalides felis. Taxonomy (NCBI): domain Eukaryota; kingdom Metazoa; phylum Arthropoda; class Insecta; order Siphonaptera; family Pulicidae; genus Ctenocephalides; species Ctenocephalides felis. The sequence goes on from NW_020537646.1 coordinate 27,123,449, forward strand.
AGGTCTCTGAGCATTTTCGCAAACCTTAAAAAAAATCAATTTATGTATGTGTGTGAATAGTATGTATTTATGAATGTATACAATTTTTCGTCGAAGTTTTCGGGCGGTCAACCGATTTGAATTTTTCAAAAAGCATTCGATTCTTATTGACGGAGATACGTGGGGATTTCTAACCTAAGCAAAGTTAAAAAAAGCTTTATAATCAGGGGGCGTCCATTATTTACATGAGGTTTTTAACATCACGTGGGTGAGGAGGGGCATAGTATGATATCACGTGTATTTATTTTTTGCCTGAATTTTTTAAAAAAATACTAACATTTTCAAAAAAAAAAACATTTATAATTTTTTCAGGTAACTAAAAATACACGTAATGTTGGATGGAGGAGGGGGTTAATTTTGAATATCCCCACGTATCAGCAAGGGGGAGGGGGTCCACAAGTCTTTAAAAAAACGATCACGTGATTAATGGACGCCCCCTAACTTATATTAATCATATTTTTTGTCAGTAAAACACTACTATCTAATATCCATTACTAATTAATAGAAAATAGAATTATTCTATTAACAGTTCTGTAACACAAAAGATCTCAATTAAACTTCATCCATAGAACCCTTTCAGACGAATGAACACCCAGGCTGACTCACTAATAGATACAAACGGATTTTCTGACCGGATAAGTGATACAAGCCCGAAGTAGTAGTTACTTTGAATCGTATGAAAGGAGAAATTAATTACATTGCATGTGGCAAACGATACACATAACACACGCTCCGGCAATCAGTGTCAAAATAATATTATTAATGGCTTTAACGATTTAATGATCGCATGTACTTGTTCACACGAAGGAATCGGCAGGCAGTTCTTTTTTCACGAATCAGAGTTTTTTATTTGTTTCAAACAATAATTATTAACGAGCCAAACGAAAACTTTAATTTATCATCGCGTCATAATGGAACCGATGAAATATTAATCATGATTTTAATTAGTCTCACCGGGAGATTTAGATAAATGGATTTGTTATTGATGGACCTGCCATTGTTGCGGACTTCTATGGACTTTTTATGGAATGGATTGATTAATTCTTACTTTTGTTTATTTGAGATATCAATCACTGTTTGACACATTTTTAGGTAATTTTTCTTTTATGAATTTATCTGTATTCGATAAATTATTGAAATTGATAAATAGACCAATGTATGATATCATGCTCATTAATTCAAACTACTATAAACTTTATTGGAAATACTCCTGTGATTTATTATTAAAAATATGGAACAATGATAATACACTCTATAATTTTATCAACCATCATAAAATATTACACCAAATTCGAATTTGCCAACAGTGAAAATTTTCAATTTTCATTTTTACAATTTTAGACAAAATACTATTGAATACAAAGTCATACAAATATCGGTGATCCAGATGCTATTTTTTTTTATTAACTTCCTGAAGGAGAAGTTTGTTTTTATAAAAAACCCGATTTGCTAATTTTATGTTTTCTCAACCTTTCAAGCCATTTTGAATCGAATCAGACCAAATTTGGAACACGTATGTGTGTGTGTATGTGTGTATGATGAACAGATTTCTTGCCGTAAATCGACTTTTTCTTAAAAACGGCTAGACCGATTTTAAAAATTTAAAAGTCATTCGATGTATATCTCGATAAGGATTATTGTTCGTCAGTTTTGTACGACGATCGGCCAAGCCGTTTCTTTGTAATTTGGAGAAAAGTGTTAAACCTTTCGTCCACATTTAAGCTTATACTAGCTTTTCTTGTAATTAACTGTTGAAAAAACAATTTAAGCCGGTTTTTGTGGAATTTGTTTTATTGATATATATCATGGTCTTATAGAACTTACTTTGATATTACGGCCTTACGACAAGTAGTTTGATTTTAAAAATTCAAAGTTTGAGAAAATGAGTAGTTTTGTTGACGTTTGTTAAAATTAAAATTAAATGATTTACTTGATATAACGATAGATTACTCTATCTTAATGAACATACTAAACCATTAACGTCCTATGAAAACTGGATCAATTATAAAAATTATGCTAGGATTTTAGAATTTTGAACCATTTCCGTAAATTTATTTGTCTACCAATTCTATTATTATTGATATAATTCAGTAATATAACCCAGTAGTTGTTTTTCTAGTTTTGGTATAATTCTAACATACATAATTGGTATTTTGAACTTAATTTGTTGAAATACTATTTTCACTTAATATCATATATCATAATCTCAAATAATATTCTGATAATCGTACTGCTTGACATCCAGCTGTCCGAGATGGAACCTGCAATTAGTGGTTGTAAGACCAATTTTACCAACTCCTAAATATGTTATTGTTTCCCACTATCACACAAAAAGTCGATTTCCGAATAAAATATACCATTACAGGTGGAAATAGTCCAGGTATTAATCAATGTGCCAAGGAAGACATCCGACATGACACCAAAGCGTGTGACAGGCCCCGTGACACGTGTCAGAGAGGAATCACTACGATAACATGTTGACAGCAGCAACGAACGAAGAAAACACATTGTCTGACAAGTACATTAGGGACTTGAATAAAACACGAATCGAAAATCACCAAGCCGTGTATTGTTTTGTTATATTTTATTCATTTTGTAAGGAAGAATCGATTTTTGATGACTTAGGCGTAGAAAAGGACTGTAGAATAAATTGATTTGAAATTAAATATTTACAAAGTCATATGAAGAACTCAAAGGGTGCGTAGCTACTTATTTACTAAACATTTAAATCTTCAAAAAATCGAATGAATTTTTTTTATCAATTTTATTTATTTATAACAATCAGTATCAAATGGTACTGTATAAACAACGGTTCTATAATAAATATGATTGAAAATTCAATATATTAAAGCAATAGTAATTACAGTAATAAAACCTTGTATACGAATAAATAAAAATGAAGATAGATAAGTAAAACTAATTTGTACAAATAAGAACAGACTGAAAATTCAGAATGTGAATCGCCAGACGTTCTACAAATGTTTATTCATAAAGTTCTTGTAAAATGAAAGACAACAAAATATTTTACTAGGAAGATTGGCTTTATAAACACTTAAAATTATGCACCTTATTTTTACAATGTCTATCTTGTATTTTATTTAGTTTCTTGTATTATAAGATTTAAGTTTAGTTTTTGAAAATATAAATAAATTGAAGTTACATAGCTGTTATTGACGTTCAAGAGGGTATTTATAGAGTTTCTTTGGGTATTTTCAGGATGTATATTAATAAAATAAAAATGCAATAATTTAGCAGATACGTCTATAATATATCAAAAAATATCAATGCCACTGATCATTATATTTGCCAGTTGTTTGTATTATAGACCACGGACTAATCCGAGTAAAAACTTAAACACTACCCGTCACAATATGTGCTCAGGTGATTGATCACACTATGAACTATAATTATATGAGTCTCTCATAATTGCTCAAAAGACACATTAAATACACATCATATTCTAGATACATTTATAAATATGTATTTCATATTACCCCGCACTCATTAGGAGTGTTGCGTTAGCATATCATATAGTTCTGGATAAACAAGCTTCTGTAGTATAGAGAATAAACTTTTAATGGCTAAATAATATACATCTCATAAACCCTAAGACAATTTTCATTAAATATCATTTTATAAATATATTATTATTGCGTTAAAAAAATTATTGAAGAACAAGTGCCATGTGTAAACTATGACTAAAGTTTTGTCATTCAAAATTAATCTCTATTTTCCTATTTAAAATATCAATATATAGAATGCACGCTAATCGAATAAATTCTTTAAAATCATATTAATTAATGCTTAACTAAGGTTTAATGATTTAGAATATTCTTAAAAATTCAGGATATGCAAAATAGTTGGAATCCCAGTGTCTCGTTAGATATTTATGTAATATGTATATCATTATATAAACTAATCAATAATTGACTGAATTGTAACACAACTCTACTAGTGACTAAGAAGTCTGATATTTTAGAATTCAAATCCTACAAACAATCTTTCTGAAAAAAATAGCAAAACAATTGGAAAGCCGATGATTCTTCAGATTTGAATTTATTTATTATTATATAAAAATCATTGTAATCGACTGAATATTTTAACTAAAAACCAATGAATATACAATATTTGAAAGATCATAATTCAAATTATAGAAAAAAATCTCAGAATCGGTGTCGTATATTTTAGAAGAAAATTGAATATGGATAGCGAACGGCGAATGATTTATAGATGTGCACGATCGTTGACAAGAGAAACGAAGCAAAGATTTATTATAATGATAGCTATCGTGTATTATGATTATATAAATATGTATGCACATGTGAACATCGTGCAATATTTCTATCAAATTTTATATGAATGAAATGTCAGAGAGCAAGATACATTAATTATATTTGATGAATTAATAAATCGCAAAACTGATAGGACACGAGATTTATTTTTAAGCAAACGATACTGGATTAACATTCTACAGTTCAACAATTATTATATTTACTAACAACATAAATATGTCAATAAGTAAATAAAAAGTAAATTTTGACATAGTGACAATTTTAGGTTAAGATTTTTTTTTTATTATTTTGTCAATCAAGACTGTTATGCTTAGTGGTAATGAAAAGAACAAACGTTCAGAAGTTCAGATGATCTTGAAAGGAGATTGTTTTCTGAATCACTTTTTATAAACCCAATTGCAATTACAATTAGGGGAAAGTCCCCGAGTGCTTATAAACAAGTTTTTTATAAACAAGTCAAAAAATATTTTACGAAATGTTTATTAAATTATGATTTATGTTAGATAACAAAGTTAGAAATCAAACTAAATTAACAAAACCGCAATCTTTGCTACAAAATAATTGGTCACATATGTAGCCATCTCCACACTCTGGAATGTCTGCACATTTGTGTTTGACGAATATTCTTAATAATTGCAAAAAAAAACACTAATTATCCACCCTTTTGGCTGAGGCACACCGATGCTCTCAGCTGGAGCATTCATCATAAGATTTTCATTCTTTGACTAGAAAATACGAAAAATGGGGGTATGTAGTAACCGTTAGCACTCGTATAGAACAAAATTATATAATTAGAATAAATTACGTCAATTCTCACAAGAAAAATAATATGTTTACTTCCGGCGCTAAGGGACGACTTAGTGTCCGGTGCTGAGGGAGAGATAATTTTGTTCATTTGGTGGTACCTACTAAAATCTATTAAAATATCTGATAATATCCTACCATTTTACGAATAACAATCAAGTACTACTTTTATTTTTGAATGCCACTAAAATATAAATGCATAAATACACTAGAATTACTTCCATTGATATTTTGGTGACGCTGTGTTTTTGCGCCTAAAACAACAAAGGGTTGCTCCCGCCGTGGCCGTGTGCGTCACAGGTGAGTCTTGGTGCGTGATCCTGCACCTGTGAGCCCCCCGGGACCCTTTCACTTGTATTTTGAAATAAAAAGATTTATACTCGCTTAAATAATACGTGTTAAGTATTAGTTAATAGTGTCCGGCTTTAGGTGCAGTCCGGCGTTACGGGACTTCCCCCTAATTAATATAAGGACAGACACAAAAACATCATCTGATTCTTAGGATTTTTTGTTTCATAAATTCATCTAACAGAATTGACACAGAAATAAAGCAAAGAAAATGTTGAGATAATAGTAAAATTTTCTGTTGAAGTATTAAAATATGTTTCAAAAGTAGTTTTTGGTGCGTTTCGATGTTTGCTCAGTGTTTCATTTTGAAAATGTTTAGTTGTAGATGTGAACAATGAATTATTTTGATTGTAAATAATTAAATAAGTGGGTCAATGCATTTTTTAATTTATTATTAATGGTGAAGAAAGAGATTTTTCATAATCTCCATTTTTATGAAAAAAATTGAAATGCTGGTTAACAAACGCGTGGCAGGGTATGCTAGTATATATATATATATATATATATATATATATATATATGTATGTGTGTATGTATATTCATATGTAAGAAATGATCAGAAATATTGTTCGCTTATGTGTGTACACAAACGAGACAGGTATGACATGTTTACATAGATTTGTATTTGATACCTGAGCAGTAATAATTCTCGTATCTCACACATGCACTTAATGTAGATAGGAAGGTATATAAATTTGCATGCGCCCACTCGAAACGCTAAAATAATCATGTCCGAGGCATTTGCATGCTTTAATAATAAATTAACTGGCCATGATTAATGCGAACGGCTGTCATGTTCATAAATTACAACTCGTAAATTTAGACATACCTACACATGTACGTACACATGTTTCGAACATCGTTCCAAACCCCTGGTGTACACACTTTGGAGTGATATTTAATTGCATGTTTAATATTGCTAGCTTTCGGTAAAGGTAACTATCAAAGTGTCACAGGTGAACAGAAAATTAATAGATTCGTAAAACATGTTGTATATATATATATATATATATATATATATATATACATATATTGTATTGTAGTATTTATAAATAAATATTATAAATGTAACGGTCAAAATACAAACTACGCAGTAGTAATGAATAACTCATGCTATTACATTGTATCCTCGAGATATCTTTGATAATTATAGTCTGCAATTTGTTCCTATGGACAATGGATAGAAATTAAGGTAAATTTTTGAATTAAAAACATGGTTGAAAAATAAAAATTACAATGTTAATTAAGATCTTTTGTTTGCTATTGATTTTTTGTTCATTAATTTAACAGCAATTATATTAATGACATATTCTGACATAAGTATAAAAATATTAATGATTATCTAAAATATATGTTCGAACTATTTAGTTTAAAAAAATATATTCAGAAAACATAAATGATAACAACGTAAGTTGTCCTATTTTGCTATCTAAAGCAGAATTTAATTAAAATCTTTGTTCATAATTTGACTATTTTTATACTTTGTTCACAAATCTTAAACCAACTTTCCAAAAGTAGTCTACATCGACACCTAGTAATCTATGTTAAAAAATTCCCTGAAAATAAATGAAAACTACTTGAAAGTGACATTTCGCCTTAAGGCAAGTTGCATGAACTTCCCGAAATGTATAAATTTTGACTTTATCAACCGAAATTGTGATTTAGATAATTAGATAAAATTTTCCTAGATATTATTAATTTAATCATTTATGTTAATGGTGCACAACTAGATAAGTTTCGCAGACATATTTTTCCGCGAATTCCAAAAAATGGCGTTTGATGAGTTGTTAAAAGCTTTGATGAGTTGTTAAAATTGAACTACTTGTCGTAGGACTGAAATATTTTAGTATGATCTAGAAAACCATGATATCTATCAGATAACTTTAGGAACTTAGCCTAAGGATCTCAACTATCTAATGGCGAATCTAGTGATGTATGTATCATTCATTTAAATCAGTTATCAGTTTCATACACAGTGAGCTGAAAAAATCAATTCTAAATGACTAAACTATTCTAAATAAATTCTAAATTCTAAACTATTGAACCAATATCTTTTTTTACTTATAACCAAATATATAAATAATCCGTTTGTATGTGTTTTATAAAATCATCTTATTACTCTATGTCTTAAAATGTGCAGTTTGCAAAAATATAGAAGAAACAAATTTCTGTAATGCTATAAATATTTTTCTCTATTATTCAAAAACATGTACTAAATACCTATTTTTATTTGAAAATATTTCCACACAAATCCGAATAGCAACAATAACACCACAGATTTTTGATAGAATATTCATAACGAATACAATTCGAGCAAAGAGATTATTAATTATCATGACTGCACTGTTGGCAATAAATGCGTTTTTTAAATTAATTGTCAAAGCAGTATAATCCATCATTTGATATAAGCCCCACGGGTGCGTACAAAATTTATTATTTAAAACATAAAACTAAAGCAAAAAATACGATACAAAAACAGTTGTCGGACAAATGCCCGTCATAAATAAATAAAAACTCGTTACACGCTGCAAATTATTATCTATGCAAAAATATGCTTTTTTTGCGGATTATTTAATAAAATCCAACATTGCCGCTGTGGCGCGAGATGAACGTGCTCGATGGGAAAAGCAGTTGTGGAAAACGAGATATAAAAAAATATTTTGAAACATGAATGAAATATTTTGAAAAATAAAGGTAAAAATATTAAAATAAATGTTATAATCATTATATATAGCTTAACCGTAGGTAAGCGGTTAGGAGCGACGGGGCTTGATTCAGAGGTCCCATGTTCGATACCCACTTTGAGTAGTCTGTTGTCAGGCAGCAGTGACAACGATTTTCACTTGGATATACAGATAGCAATATGTTTCCAAGTGAAAATAGCCCTTACCCGGAATTTCCGCAACGATCAAGAAGCCCTATTAGATAAATTCTAATAATAAAATCTTCAAATACGGATAGGTTAACCATTGGGTTACCATCTATAAATACGAAGTATGGAGAAGTTTCAGTCCAACAGCTTATAGAATGTAAGGTTCTGATTGCTGTTAAGATATGAGAATGAAGAAAAATTATTATAATTGCAGATGTATTGTTAAAATAAGATTATAAAAATAACATAATTATTAAAACCACTGCAACTTCTTGATACCTACACATAATTATCTTCATCAACAAGAATATAGGTTTAGCTATTTAGATTACAGAAATAACATTTTCGCTTCCACTAAAAACAATTACCCATTGATTTCTTTCAAATATACTTATAACATCTAAAATTATATAAATTAAATTAATTTGTTTAAAATATTTCATTTCATCAATTTCGTGTTCTAATAATATATTTGATACAAATGTGGACTGTCAACTGTAATCAGTAGTTACCTACGAAATAACAAAGAACATACATACTTCAACACAAATTCTAATTAGTGCACGGTAAATTTGTAAATTTTGATTAATTTTCATAATTTACCTACTCATCATAAGCTTATAATATTTAAATATATTATTCCAAACTGCAAAATCTATTTTTATACGAAGATCCATCAAAATCGTCCGAACATTTACAGCGAATTAGTTCCAATATAGACTTGTGTGCTATGACTTTTTGTATAAAAAAAGAGTATTTAAAATATTGATGTCTAATAAAATTATTATTGATTTGTTAAGTTTTGGTTTTTAATTAAGCCCGCCTAATTAGCAAAACCAAATAAAAAGAAAAATATTAATAAAAGCGTATTAAAACATAATTGTTACCAAAAATTAATTCCCAACCAATATCTTTCAAATACTTTTTCATTCAATACTACAAAAAGACCATGTGGTTGTTGTGCAGTCAGGCGTTTTAGAAGGAAACCTTAAATATAAATCGCATATATGTCAAAAAATAATGTTATCAAAACTGCACCTTTGTGATGTGGCATAATAATACATAAGTGAAGCTGCAATTCAAAGCGTCTGATATCACAGCAAATACATGGCACTTTAACAGTATTTAGTACTATTTTGTATGAGAAGTTCTATGTAGCATAGCCTTGCCATAACATTGATCTATTTAACGGCAGAATAGACTCTAAAGGCTTGAAAATATAAGAAGCTATATCATATCAATATTATACAAAAATTATGTGTTGATCCACATATTTTTGTTATGTATATATGTATATATAAATACAATTACCAGTGGAACTTTATGATGTGTGAATGTAATAATGTATCTTTACTTCAGTGTTTCATGATGAAATCTTCATCATACACAATTTAACCGAAGAATACAGTCGTTTAAAAAGTGATCTTTCGATATGACCTAAGGCAAACCCAATACACCTTGGCATCCAGTTTTCCACCACTGTCATAAATTACTGCCGATATATTATTTGTTGCATGCATAAACAAAATACGCGTAGCTCGATGTGTATAAATGTTTATAGCCGATTTTAATATTCATAAAGTCATAAATTTTATTATACGGTGTTGTCCAATAGTTTGTGTATAGAGATGAGAATATTCCGCAGGATATCGATGATAATATAGTGGTAGATAATATAAAATTTTACAGAGTGCGCTATCAATATGTGGTCAATGGAAGAATGATTGAATCATTTTGATAGATTTCAATCCATTGCGTGCAGTAAAGGTTTTCCAATACAATTTCAGGCTTTAAATTTTATAATAAAATAGTTTATCAAAATTAATTGAAAATTGTTCAAATTATTCAACACTTTCCTTGACTACATATAAATGGCGCACCTTGTGTTTAAAGAAATCGACTATCACAAAACTCTTGGGGACATTGAGATCTTCAATAAACAGAGATTGGATTAATACTTAGTACACTATATTTCATAAAAAAATTATTTTTAGCCGAATTGAGATCGCAATAGCTCATGGGATTCTCAAACAAGTGAAGTTAGGATTTTCTTTGAATAACGATATTTGAAAGTAGAGGGCAAAAATGTATAACCAGCCTTCACCTTGATTTTTAAGACGTCTCTACAGGTGATTAACGGCAATGCTTGAAAATCCATAACAAAAGTATTTTATTTTGTTGTTAGTTTTTTTGGTTGTGAGCACTGTTGTTTAGTTTACGAGACCCTAATTTAATTTTCAAGTATACGTTATTTAATTGGTGTACAAGATGCTAATTTTAAGTTAGATTCAACAGTTTTGTTCATATTATCTTTATAAAAGCTCACATGTGGGAGAGGTAAAAAAAACAACTTAACCTCTACTCTTCCAAAGGTTAAAACCATAAAAAATAGCCAATAAGTAAACTAAGTTTGTGAAAGCAATTTTACAAAAGATAAATAATGAGATATGCCAAATTCGCTCATGATTATTTCTGACAATTACCAGATCAAAGTTATATACGGTGTAATTTTTGTAAGAATAGTGCCCATGAAGTTTTTATTTTGCATTGTTTAAATGTTTACTCAAATTTGCTGTTATTTCATAAAATCCTTTTAAAAATAAAAATGGGCGTTAAGACATGGGTTCCCTTTAGACAAAAGAGACAAATAAAATTTTTTTGGAAAATTGCTAAAAAGTATGTTTTTAAAATTAGGAATGAGTTGAATTGAGAATGTTACTGAACGTAGTTCCTTAGTTGTTTGCGTGATACGTGTTTTGTTTTGTGATGTAGTTCATTTAGTTTAGACAGAATTATTAGTGAAGGTCAAATTGAACCTTAGTGCCCCGCCCTACCTTATTCAGAAATGTGCTATATATAAAAATATAGGATTTTTGTACAAAAAACACACTCCTGATGATTTTTCGTATTCATTACAGCAATTCTGTAGTCCACTAGAACACTTACATCAGTGTAGTTCATTTACGATATCGACAATGTCCTTTACCTTTCACATCTCTAATTTTGTGTGTACGGACATAAAGTTTATACATGCATTGCATTATGTAATATGCAGATGGACATGCACATTTAATTTAATATAATATACGGTAACCTGTTATCGGTACATGTACAATACATATAATGGCATACACACGCGCTGACTGATCTGATAAAATTGGCTACAGAGAGTTTTGAAATGTGGAATTTGCCGAGACGTTAATTTTCTTCTGCATTTGTCGACGTAGCAAAACGTTTAGCACTCTGTGTGGTGAGTGCTGAGAAATTGCAATTGGGAATTGATAAACATGGAATAATATAATTTATTATTTGTGATATACAATCGGAAATGAAAAGATACACAAGGAAATTGCAAAATAATTTTTGAACAAGATTTAAATAAAATCGATTGAGAAGTACTAATTTCATGTCGTCGATACTGATGCAAGTCACATATGATTTAATGATCGAATTTCTTAATTATTCAGTTGTTAATAAAATAAACAAATATAGGAACTTGGCTTCTACTTTAGTAGTTGAGATATGTATTAAGAAAATTAATCAAGCACTTTCTCTCCATTCTACCAATAAGTATCAAAGCAATATGAATTCCATGCTGTCTACTTGATACATATTTTGCACAATAAATTGGTTAATACTAATTTTAGTATAAAAATGTAGCATGAAAAATAAATTATTAATTATGTTGATCTGGAACGATTTAATATCAGTATAAACAGTCTATAGATCTCATATAAGAAAGATAAAATATCTCACTGGAGATCTACCACGCCAAATTTGATCCGTGATATAAAATGGGGATCTAAACTATATCCCAGGGACTTACAGAAAACAGTTGTTCCAATTGTTATTATATATATATATATATATATATATATATATATATATATATATTCTTGAGTGGTAATTTGCAGCCAATAGTTAAAATAAGAGAAACAATAAATAATAAACTATTTATTTTATTTTGTTTACTAGTTTGTTTTATTTTGACGATTGACTGCAAATTAACACTCAAAAATATGTTTCAACGTCGAACAAAAAAATCTAAATCATATATATATATATATATATATAAATTATTATAAATAATAATCTTACCTTATTTCAGAAAATCAAAGCATCTCTCACACTGGATGATGACATAGAGATCTGTAAAAAAATACATTAAATCAATCTTAGCAATTATTTTTTTTTAAATAAATATAGTATTAATTCATCAGTGCAACGTTTTAGCAATATATTCAAATTCATTTGAAACTAATCTGTATTACTAATATGTAAATTTACTTAATTTTTATTACAAAAAAAATAAAAAACTAACTCATATTACAAGCTTATTTTATTTTACACCTTTCATTTATAATTAATTCAAATTAAAATACATAATTGATTTTAATAGGATTTTGAAAGAATTCAATTATTAGAAGTACTAGAAGTGAAAATATTATGCTTTTTTAGTACAGACACTTATTTAAAAAATAAAAAAAAAACAAAAAATCGTCAAAGTTCAAAGATTCAACTACTAAACGTTACTACTTATAATACAATAGTATTATTAATATCTAACATCTTAGTTTATAGAGATTATTTATATTATATTATATAAATAATATATTTGCTGTTCCTAGAATTACTGAAATTTTTTATTTTATTAGTCACAAGTTCACAGCTTCATGCTGAAATAACAATCTGTACATTATTAAATGACGAAAATTAATAATTGAAATATTTTATTCGGATGCTTTAGAAGGCATCCAGCAATTGATTTTTCTACTTGTGAACTTGTGATTTGTTTTTAATAACCTTAATTAATTTTTTGACTTATTTATTATTGCAGCATCAATATTTTGATACATGAATCAGATCCAAGCGTTTTATTAGCTGCTGTGCAGCATTGTGTTTATAAAGACGAACAAGTGGTATAGTTTTGATACCACCTTGATACCTTCTGATAAGTTTATTCTAGTAAGTTTATTCTAGTAATGTTCCGAAAGTGAAAATCTGATAATATTACTGCTTAATATCAAGCTCGCCGAGGTGGATTGAAATTTCAAACCAATATTTTCTAGAATAATTTCATTACATGACCCATGACAATTATAATTAATAGTGACGGTCATATATGATATTACATTATTTTTGTTATCAAAATGCATATTTTTACCAATATATTATTACTGTGTGCCAAAACGGTAGATGTTATAAATAAACCTCAAAAATATATTATTTCAACTTTTCCATGCAATTGAAAGCATCCATCCACACATTATATATAATAATATAAATCAACGTAATTGCAGGTCAGGAGCATAAAGTATTTTTTCGAACCACATATAGGCCGGATAATAATATATTAAGTAATGTAGTATATGTATATTGTTATACTCGGTATAATCAGACAGTCGATAAAAAAGAAATTTTTTGCGCGCTTGAAGAAGGCAGAAGGTTGCCGCGTACGTCTTAATAATCACATGTACCTCCCAATGCAACGTTAACTCGGTACTAGAGCGCTAACGACGCGTAATTTATAACATTGGATCGTTTCGATTGGCAAACCCGTGTTTAGTTCGCGGATTGTCGGTTCTGCCTGCTATATCATTTTCAGTCATAATTTATTATTACGATACCCTTTCGCCCGCTGCGTCTCAAAACCGCACATAAACAACGAGCTGGTGGACTTCAGGAAAGGATTCTTCTTAGGGATTGGCAAAAAATTGCGTAACACCGATCTCTTAAAATAAAAATCTAATATGCTATTAGAAAATAAACTCCTAATATACAAAACAATTATCAAACCAATATGGTTCTACGGTCAACAACAATGGGGTGCAGTTGTAAGTCAAACATAGCAATTCTACAAAGGTTCCAGAACAAAATTTGAAACAGATTGTAAACGCATCAGAATATGTACTGAACTGGCTAATAGATCAAGACCTGAGTATTATAACTGCGGAAAAATTAATCATTTCTACTCTAGATACAAAACTCGGTTAAGTCGACATCCAAATTAATTACCGTGTGACCTGCTCAAGCCTTTACCACCAAATCAACTTAAGAGTAGAAACTTTAATGAATTATTACATCAAATTACATAAAATCTAATACTAGTCACGGAAGGTGCTATCGCAGGATAGCTATCCTTCACACGCAGGCATATCAAATTATCTGTAGTAGAATGTATTTATTGTATAGTTTTCTACGTAAAAAAACCTATTGGCGATACTGCAATATAATGCCCGTGTCCTAAAGAGAATATTGGTTGACCATTGTGTTGTACTTTCGTGAAAATCACTAGATTAGGATGTACGATAGCAACTACAGCTAATAGTACACGTAGTTTTGATCGTTGTCAAAATAATCCGTTAAAGTACAACAGTACTGATTATTATAAAATGGTGAGAAACTCAGGTTCGGTGATTCGTTGTCCTAGGCTTTAGACAACCTCATGAAGTAGTGATAATGACTTTTGCTTAAAAATAAATGCGAGTGAAGATATTTCCAAGCAATAATAGCTCTTCTCACAATTGCTGCATTAAAAATATACTATCATTATAAAAAAAAGTTTAATGGAAGATATGTTGACAAGTACTTTGAAAGACGAAAGACGAAATAAGTAGCAATAATTACTATTTAAACACAAATGAACTGAAAAAAATAGCTCACAAGGATCTGTGTATAATGAAAAGATACAAATATACTCGCCAAAGGAGACATTTATTCTATCACATTTCTACTTGCCTTATGCAATTTACTTGCTATTGTTAACTACTATAAAAAATTTTTTATCAATCAAAAAACAATTCCATAATAATATCATGTAAACTAAATTGATCTGTAACCAAAGATTGAAAATATAGAACGAGTTTAACATGTTACTTAAGTATATATAAACTGATCTAATTTCACTTATATTTAAGTGAAATATATTATTGACCTTTTCCACTTGCGCATTGCTAAATTAATACGTATTTTATCACCGGAGGGGCGGCATCCGAGTGAATAAGGTTAATTTATTTTAGTTTTTAAAAATGATTGCAATTTATCAGTTTCATATTATTCAATTTATTTTTCACATTATTTTGCATTTATTTAAAATTCAAAACTTTAAAAATGCGCCAATATGGGAGTAAACACAATTAGGGCTTGATTTAATACAAAGCACTTATTTAAAATATTCTAGAAGTACCAGTTCCGATGTATCAATTTCTTATTAAAAAAAATAGTGATTTTGTTAGTTTAATGTTTATATAGCAGCGCCAAGTGTCTTTTTATTGATACATAGTATGGCAAATTAGTACAAAATGAGTACTAAATAATCCAACAGATCTGGTTAGATTTTACTAATTTGGTCCTGCTATTTTCAGAAAGATTTTTACACATCACATGATCAAGTGATATACAACGATTTTCATGTAAACTTGTGGAATTAACACGTTCTGATAAAAAAAGCAAAATAGTTAGCAGTTTATTTTTCAAATAAAAATCAATAAATCTGTACATATTTGCATTGTAATGTAATATAGACGCTTTGTTCTCGCAGCCATCAGACTAGCCAGCCGATTATTTTAGGTTGGACGATCGCGTGGTGCGAAGGCATAAAGCCGAACCACCACAACAATGC
>NW_020537646.1:27140424-27203477 GCF_003426905.1 Ctenocephalides felis
AGAACTTTATTATTCAATTGTATGTAGGTAATACTTTTTTAACTATGTTTTATTTGTTTCTCGCTTTTGCGTCTTGTATAAAATTCTATTTAATAGTCTTTATATTTTATTTGAAAAATTTCAATAAGAATGATTCAATACATACCTTTAGAGCAGTTGTGACGGTACGGTTGTGTCACTTTTTTTGGCTAGCCATAATTTGTTAATTTACTAGTTAGCTGAAAGAAGAGTAAATTAAATGGTAATTTTAATATTTGTCTACGTGGAAATACTGAAATACTGCCCTTAAACACGATGGAATCATTAAATCATAACAAACAAAAAACAGTTAGTGTCGCAATCGTCCACACCACTAAGACGGATGTAACAGGCATATAATATAGGTTAAAAATAATAGCTATAAACACCAAAATGGTTGATAATAACTTATATTTTCAGAAATATGTAACACAACACAAAATATGCATTTAAGCAAATCTTATGAATATACGATAAATAAACAAGATATAACATAATTTTTTACACAAGAACTTTTTGTCAATTTTTTTTCTTTTCTTATAATGATTTTTTTTTCTTTCTCTTTTATATTGTGTCTTAGTAAAAATAGATTTTTCTTTATCTTTTTAAATTTCACTCGAAAAAGACAAGAAATATATGTCACACATATACAATGTCACATTAAACAAAACTAATTGCTAGTGATTAACTACTAATGATCAACTTACAGCAAAATAACAATCAAAGTAATCTATCTGTATACAAGTAATAATAGTTATTGTTGAAGGAAATCGGATAAGACACTTATTTTTGACTCTTTAAAAGCAATGCGTTCTACAGATCATGTTAATGTAGGGTGACGACTCAATGCAATAATGGAAACTTGTTCGAATAAACGTACTTCATCTCTCACGCTTTGGACCCTATCTAAAAGTTAGCTTAGTTTAGCTGTTATGACGACCATTACTACCGTTTCCAGGCATAACCGTACCAAGTCTCCCCTATGAAAGTTTTAATAAATTTCATTATTTTTTTCTCTTGGAAAAATTATATTTCAGCAAGTAATAATTTAGGGTTAAAAGATTTTTTGTTAATCCTAAAATTATACTAGGATGATATATATGTTTACCCATGTCTAGATGTTTCCGAGATTTTCCTATGCCGCCGCGTCCGTGTATGTGCGGTGTAGAGATTACCCGATAATTTCGCGAGCAGAGACTTAATAACACATAACAACTGAAAATTTATGGCTATTAACTTCCGTTTTACCCCGTAGCATTAGTGCGGACATGTTTGTGTGCGAGACAAAGTGTTAACCTGAGAGCCGCAAATATTTGGATGTAATTTGGCTCAACTTGATTAAAATTCGGGTAAAGGAATGATATTCGGTAATTTTGGTATTCACAGAATATATGTCCTTAGTAATAACTCTGATTCCAACGCAGTTTTCATATTAATAAAAATTTATAATTTATTTGATATGATTGATTGATCATCGATTTTATATGAGTTTCATTATTATTCACATTCATTACACAATATAATAGTGTAATGAATCCGATCCAAAAGAACAGAGCATCCGATTTGAATGATTCAATAAACTTGCTTGTGTTGACGAAACAATTGTTTTTGGAATTATTTTTCAAAAAAAAAATTTTTTTTGAATATCGAAAATAATTCGGATTTTAATTTTAATTCTGAAAATGTGAAAACCCTTTTTATAATAATTGTGTAATATCTTATAAGATTCATATTAAAATCTCTTAAGTTTCAAGTTAAAATTTCTAAGATCCGATTAATATTGAGAACTTGAAACAGTCTTTATTGGCTTTTGTCTCAATTGAATAATTCATCCCTGTCCATGCTTTCAATAATACTCATTATTCTCGATAATATATTTGCTATATCAGTAATTTGAAATATGTTTTATATTACCTAAGGTTCCATTTATATATTAGATTTGAAACTCATTATTTTCCTAATAATAGCTATATAATTGTAATATTTTTTTTATAAATACGGTTTGCTCTTCGCCGTTTTGTGAAGTAAGTAAGTACAAAGTAAGATTTTGTACTATTAGCACTTGATTTTAAGTATTAATTAACAAACTTACACTTGAAACCAATTGTTCAACGCCGCGTGCTACTAATTACTATAATAATACTAATTACTATAATAATTGGTATACTATTCTAATACAAATAACATTTAATGAAATCAAAAATACAAATTAATAATTCTTGACAAAACCATGTCTCATTCGGTAAATATTTTATCTCAATTATACTACATTTTCGACTTAAATTTCCGTTTTCCCAGATTATTCACCAGCTCTTTCTCTATTTATCGTGTGTTAGTTTAAGACCGAATTACAGCCAGGATGGTCTACACAAAAAACAAACGGCTCATATGTTATCCTTGATTTAGTTCAAGAACAATGTAATTACGAAAATCCACCGTAGAGGAATTATATTTGCTCAAAAAACAATTTAATATTAATCATCGAAATGCAAACTGTCGGAAAATATAATATATTCTGGAAATTTGTTAGAGGCGAAATGAATTTGCATTGTGGTGATCAAGCAGGTTATTATGCAAGACCATTTGATGAACTTCTTTTGTTTTTAATATTAATATAAATATTCTGTGTGTAATAGATGTGTTTATAAAAAAATTAAGTTTTTACTTATTAAATAAAATTTATAGAAATAATATACTAGTCATAAGTATGATTTTGCCTTCAAGCAAGTTGCATGAACTTTTCGAAACGTATACTTAAAAACGTATACTTAAATAAAAAAAAGGGGGAATAGAGAATAGTGGTAATCGGATGAAGGGCAAGGAATTCATTTGTTGTGTTGGCTCTCACACCATGAACCTGCCTTCGGGCAGACTACCATTTATTATTATTATTATTATACTTAAAAAAACTTCCTTCCTAAACATTATTATTATTATTATACTTAAAATCCTTCAAGATAACCCAAAACAGACTCATTTTTGGAAATAAAATGTACTTTTAGAATTTGTAATATTTCACTTAAGATATTACTCTCTAGTGAACTGCCAAATAATTTCTTGAAGTTTTTACCGTCAATTATCTTGAGAAATTCATATTTCTTTTCCGGATTGCTTTTAAGTTTTTTCCAAACGTTATAAAAATGTATAGAAATTTTGGTTCTTCTAGTAGTAAGTTTAATATTGCATCACTCTTTGCAGCATATTTTGAAACTTTTGCATCAAGTTGTACAATTCATATTTTAATGGTAATAAACACACTTATGAGCGAATTTTCTAATAGTAATGGACTCGTATTTTACTTTTAAAAAAGATAAAAACAAGTTAAATTTTCAAAATTTATTTTCAAAACACCGGTTGATAACTCTGCAAATATAATTTTCTTCATCAAACACTTCAGAATTTATACATGCTTCTCGAATATTTGAAGCAAAATTATATATTGTTCAGATCAGAACAATCTGAAATAATTCAGATCTAGCAAGTAAAATCTTTTTTTTTTTTTTGAATTTTAAACATGATACAGTATTTGAAAGTGCATCACATTGAACTTGTTTCATGATTAAAGATATATAAACTAGCATGCTTAAATTATGACTGTTCGATTTCGTAATTAAAATATATTATATATTAAACATTGTTTTTTTTATTGTGCAATTTAATCCGTCAGAAACATCGTGAAATCACAGTATATTATCAAGTTTTGTGGTGCAATCCGAATGATAAATGAATCCAATATCGATTGCACGCCGCCGTCGCTGTAACAAATAATAATAAATAACACATTCGTATTTACGCCGGTCGGTGTGCTACTTGGTTTTATATTTCCCCTTCAATTCCTGTACAAATCGCGCATGAAATAGCATCGAAACGATTTGTAATAAATGATTCAGGATTTATATATATTCTGTTTATGAAATTGATAATAATATCCCTTGGGCGTAACGCTCGCTTCGCTCAAAACGCGATTTATTTGAATGTCAGAATGTAAGCATGCTTATTTCTATGCAGAATGCATCGAATAAGAGACATTAATTTTGAGAAATATTTTACTTCTTCAGTTTAAAATGATAATGCATAATATATGCAACCGTTTGGCGTAATTTGACTTTCAATATTTATACTGTCTAAACAAAATTAACTACAAATAACGTAAATACGTATTAAACAAACAATTATCAAAACATGCTCAGTAAAATTCCTAGTTATTCCTAATTACAGAAATGTTTTTTTCTTGCTATTTTTCTAAAATTTGTGATCTGCCCCTTTTTATCCCATAGACAATGTAAAAAAGAAAAACCAAGGGGCAAAAAAATCTTTAAATTTAAAAGGATTTTGTCAAACAAAACCAACCTTATTTAACCAATGCGAAATACAATGGTTATATGGAATATAATATAAATAGGTATCTGCAATAACTATTAATTTCATTTATTTTTTGTAAAATTGCTTTATTTAACATAACAATGTTGCCAATGTAAAAGTTCAATTAGTCCTTTTTACTCCAGAAACATGTTAGCTTTTATAAAGGTTTTAAAAAACTGTTGAATCTAATTAAAATTAATAATACTTATAAGATAATTAAATAACGTATATTTAAAATTTATTTTCAGGTATCATAAACTAAATAACAGAGCTCCAAGCCAAGGAAACTACTATTGAAAATAAAACTTTTATAATCAACATTATTACATGCTCGTTTATCTTCGGATACCGATGTTGCACGAATTAAGGACGAATAATACAAGGTGATGATTTGCTACACATCTTTTGGCATTTTCTTTGAAATAGTATCGTTTAAAAATTATATACTTTACTTGTTTTTGTGATAATAGTAATTATCGGACATCTTTTGGCATCTACTTTAAAATAGTATTGTGAAAGTCATAACTTGCTACACATTTTTTGACATCTAATTTAAAATAGTATCATTCAAAAATTCTGTACTTATTTTTGTGATAATGGTGATAGATCTTTTTACCCGCGGACTTTTCAGTCTAGTCATTATCTTAAGTTCACCTCGGAATTCGAGATACCCAGCTGTAAGTCTGTAAATACAAATTTACAGACTTACAGCTGGGTATCTCGAATTCCGAGATTCTTACCTAATTTAAGCTTAAATGACTAGACTTAAAAAATAACAATAATAGCATACTGATAATTAAATAACAATATTGTTAATAATAATCATGACAATGGCGATTATAATGAAATAAATTATAAATAAAGCAAACTAATTTGAAGAACTTCCAATATTAAATTCAATTCAATAATTAAGATAAATGAATTCACATTATACGCCTGATATTTACCAAGACGGGAATCATTTACAATTAGCAACATTTACTAAAAATAAACACAATTTAAGAAAATACTGAATTGGTATACGATGGTTTTTCAGTAAGCAAGGATCCAAAGACAAAACTCGCATTATTGCAACATCATTTTCCACTGGAACCCCATTAAAATACCGCATTATAAAACATACAGCATTCATTTTCTCCACGCTCTCTCACAATCTCGTCAATCATAAAATAAGAAACATCCAACTGATGATGATTCAGCAAGTTTTCTCCTGGCGTCCGGGTTGCCAGTTGCCATTGTTCCGCCCGTCTGGGGGTCGTGTTATTAATGAGCCACTCCTGTCACAACTGACAATACTAAATGATTAGTTGCCTCGCCCGCTATATATCACGATACGTGTCCTCGGCGGATTCTGTTCTGAATAAAGGGATAAATAATTGACGGCGACGACTGTGCTGAATGCGAATTTTAAAAATCTTTCCAAGATATTGTCACGGGGAAACGTTACATATGCCATGCGTAGGTAATTTATTTTTGGTATATTTTGGTATTGGTTTAAAGGGTGAAGCGGTCCACCAAGATTATCACAAAACCAAGTAAAGTATGTTTTTTAACGATACTATTACAAATTAGATGGCCAAAGATGTGTAACCAGCTATCGTCTTAAATCGCCGAACATCGCTTCTGGGAGATAATAAGGCCACTTTGTCAATTTTGAAAAAAAAGTTTTCTTTATTGCTAATTTCTTTGGTTTGGTGTACTCTTGTTAGGTTTGCCATACCTAAATATTATTTTCAGGTATATATTATTTAATTAAGAAGTGTATTGTTATTTTATTTTAGTTTTACTGTATTTATATTCCATAGAAAAGCTTACATGTGGTTAATGTAAACTTACGTACCTACGTACCATACGTAGGTAATTTATTTTTGGGACATTTCACTATCGGTTTTAAAGGGTAAAGCGGACCACCACGATCATCACAGACCCAAGTGAAGTATGTTTTTTTTACCGATACTATTACAAATTAGATGACCAAAGATGTGTAACCAGCTATTGTATTAAATCGCCGAACATCGCTATTGGGAGATAATAAGGCCACTTTGTAAATTTAAAAAAAAAAGTTTTCTTTATTGCTAGCTTCTTTGGGTTTATATGCTCTTGTTAGGTTTGTCATACCTATCTGTTATTTTTAAGTATATGTTATTTAATTAAGAGGTGTATTGTTATTTTATGTTTGTTTTGACTGTTCTTTTTATATCCTCTAGAAAAGCTTACATGTGGTTGGTGTAAAAATGTTTACCTAGGCCTTCATTTTAGTTTTTAATTTAAGACCAATTTTAGATTAAAAAGAGATACGTTAAATTAATAGTTATCCCAACTGTGATGATAAATTCATCTGACAAAGTTCCATGTAAGAGTTTTAAACTTTGTGACCTTTGTAAAAATGTGCTCATGAGACTTATATTTCAATCAAAAGTTGTATTAATGATAACTGTTTTAAGAAACAATAAATTTGATGAATTAAATAGAAATACCTAATAAAGTAAAATTTATGATAGTAGTAAGTGTTGCTAAATATTAGGCTGTTATGATGTTTAATAATACGTATTTAGAGTATAATTTTTAACTTTGTTGAACAACCTAATAATTAAACATTTTATTTTGCTTATGGGGTAAAAAAGACCAAATGTCAAACGTTAAAAAAATAATAAAAAAATTATATAATGATTAATTAGCTGCACAACTGTAATAAACATGGATGGTTGGTTTGATATGAGTTATTAACTTTCCGTAGGGTAAGTTATTGTAATGGGCCAAAAATCGAAATTGAAATTTTTTACATTTCTCGACGTTTTGAAGGTTTCTGAACATTTTGGAATACCTCAGAAAAAATGGATGTGTATGTGTGTGTATGTATGTATGGATACAATTCTTTATCCACGTTTTCGGGCGCACGGATCAACCGATTCAAATGGTTCAAAAAACATTCGATTTCTACTGATAGGAAGATGTGCTGATTAGTTTTTCGCAAAGGCAGGTTCAGCAGTTACGGAGATAAAAAGCAAAGAGTGCAGAAAATAGAAATCGAGTTTTTGAGAGAACGGAGGATCCGATTTGAATGATCTAAAGAACATTCAATTAGTAATTATTGGGAAAAGTGTTTATTAGTTTTTGACAAAGCCAGGCCTAGCCATTTCAAAGATACGGAGATAAATGTGCGAAAAATGACAGTTTTTGAGAGAAATAAGCGTCCGATTTGAATGATTCAAAGAACTTTCTGCTTGTCTTAACAAAATAATTGATTTTGGAAAAAAAAATTTGTTTCAACTTTTTTTTCAATTTTTTTTTCTCAAAAAAAAATTTTTTTTGCATATCGAAAATAATTCAGATTTTATTTTTAATTCTGACTATAGTTGTAATATACTTTAAACAAATAATTTCAACTTTAAAATTCGGTTTATATAATTCTTATAAATATTAGACAATGTTACAATATTTATAATAATCTATTTGAAAACATTCAGTATTTCTCGAACATTTCGTTACGGTACGGGAAGTTCCAGCAATTTTTCCCAAGGCACGATGCCACACACCCCACTAGTTTTGTGATGTCGTTAATTTATTTCCCACAGTATATTTACTGACAGTCAAATACAACTTTTGTACACCATCCTGCTCTATATGATACATAATTGTCTAAATATTCATTAAGTTAGCTTCATGATTTGTTTTTCTACATGGAA
Organism: Ctenocephalides felis; assembly: GCF_003426905.1. Classification (NCBI taxonomy): domain Eukaryota; kingdom Metazoa; phylum Arthropoda; class Insecta; order Siphonaptera; family Pulicidae; genus Ctenocephalides; species Ctenocephalides felis. Next base: position 27,148,491 of record NW_020537646.1, read on the forward strand.
TAGTAGCAAAATCCTTGGCCTTGCAACATTAAGTTTCAGATTCAATGCCCACTTTGGACATATAATATATTCAAAGACCAAATATGAATCAGACCAGATATCAATAAATATAAATATAATTAAGCAAACCATAAAGTTGCCTTCTAAAAAGTATTATTATATGTATGAAGCATCACTAAGACAGGTCTTGGGACGTTTTAGTTCTGAAATTCTATAAATTGTACTAAAAATTAAAATCCGATGTAAATAGAAACAGAAAGTAGATAAAAATAAAAACAAAGAAAACAAAAAAATATGATAATAACAATTATCTATCGATTGAATACTTTAGCCTCTGTAACGACTTGTTAGATGATCCTTAGTAATTTGAATTCACAGATTACAAACGTCTAATGTCAATCCTCATCTATTCCTATTACTCACATGTCTTAACTTTTCTGAAATCTCAATTTCATTTCTATTCGCATATCAGATCAGTTCAAATAATGTAGGCAGTCAGTATCTCGGTGATGTACGAGTACGGTTTGATGCGATGTTATGATGAATGTTTTCGCTGATAGTGCTTCGCAAATCATCAATCATCTTTTGTATCCAGTGCTCCGTCATGGTATTAATGAATCAACATGCCTACTGCTCGCAAAAGGATAATTCATCCTGTCAAATGTCTGATCTGTGCAATGGACTCGTGATTTGTAAGAAAACTTTCTATCGATTGGATACAGAGTTCAATGCATGCAATACTATTTGAGTGCACATTTAGATCATGAGGAACAGAAGAAATATTCTAGTCAATGATCTCATCAGTTACTTCACCATCTGGTAGTTTTGGCGATTTTTATCACTTACTACTAGATGTATATCTCTCAAGTTATTCAACTTGTCCACTATTTGATCTGTACAATGGACTTTTGATTCTTCAGAAAACTTTTTCAGATTTGATACAGACTGAGCTCAATGTGTGTAATATATGTTTATATATTTATGGTATAAGTAATATAGGAGTTATTTCCATCGAGAAAAGCATTAGTTCTCACACTCTAAATTTTTACTTAAATCTAGTTTTGGTAAACTTCATGTATAACTACTCGAGAAATTTGGCTTGCAAAAGTGTAATTAATTCTGTCCAATGGATTCTTCATTTATAAAGGAACGTTCTAACACTTTGAAACCGAAGAAATTCAATGCATACATTGTATATTTAGAGTAAAGAATCATCAAAAACACTTCCTCAAAAACTATATCAGAAGTTATAAAATATTTGTATTTCTCTTTATTTTGTCAAAGTTTGTTACTTATATTTCAATAGATGATTTTCGATTTGAGGATTATGAACATTCCATTGAGATATTATTAAGAGAAATGAAAATTGTATTTAAAAATTCAAAGTATGAAAAAGGCGATCAATGGTGATTTTTAGACTTGGCTTGAACTCATTTTATTTATATTTAAAAAATAGTTTATTCAGGATTTCAATTCCTAATTCAATATAAGAAATAGGATTTTGCACTAGATAGACGATAGGGTATTAATTTCCCGTAGGGTAAGTTATTGTAATGACCCGAGAATCAAAATTGAAAATTTTTACTACGTTTTGAGGGTTTCTGAGCATTTTGGCATATCTCAGAAAAAATGGATGTGTGCGTGTGTATGTATGTATGGATACAAATTTTCAGTCACGTTTTCGGGCGCACGGATCAACCGATTTGAATGGTTCAAAAATCATTCGATTCCTATTGATAGGAAAATGTGCTGATTAGTTTTTGGCAAAGGCAGGTCCAGCAGCTACGGAGATAAAGAGCAAAGAGTGCAGAAAATAAAAATCGAGTTTTTGAGAGAACGGAGCATCCGATTTGAATGATCTGAAAACATGCAATTAGTAATAATTGGGAGAAGTGTTTATTAGTTTTTGGCAAAGGCAGGCCCAGCCATTTGGAAGATATAAAGCTTAATCTGTAAAAAATGGTACTTTTTGGGAGAATTAAGCGTCCGATTTAAATGATTCAAAGAACTTTCTGCTTGTCTTAAGAAAATAATTGATCTTGGAAAAAAAAATTCAACTTTTTTTTTCATTTTTTTTTTATATCGAAAATAATTCAGATTTTATTTTTAATTCTTCTTAAATAATTTCAACTTTGCAATTCAGTTTATATAATTCTTATAAATATCAGACGATGTTACAATATTTATTTATAATAATCTATTTGAAAAGATTCAAAATTCATCGAACATTTTGTTACGGTACGGGAAGTTCCAGCAATTTGCCTTTAGGCATGATGCCATACATCACTAGTTTTATTTTTGTTTTAACTGCATAGAATAAAATTAGACGAGTATTGCAAAAGTTGTAGAAACTTATTAAAAACATATGTAATAAAATATATAGCATAACTTAGATTTTACTATAATAAATACATGTATGGATTAAATAGAGCATTTGTTATTGGTAATAAATAAAATAAATAATAACATTAACCAAAACACAATTTAAGATATAAGATGATTTATTTGCTGGATGTGGTCTCCTTGAAGTACAAAATGGAACAGGACGTACATAAACACAATAAGCCTAATCGCATAGAAACATAGTATACTTCACTCTGTATTACAAAGATAAGACGCGCGCGAAATTCGAATACACAAATACATTTGTCCATATTCCCGGGCGATGCAAAGCATCCAAAATTTTACATTATTACATTAATTGTGAATATTACATTAACATTTATCAAAATGGTAACTTAACCTAAAAATACATAACATAAATGAATAATTTGATCGTAATCTCAATATGATACACATATTTTCGAAAAGTGGACTGTATAAAAATAATAATAGTAATTAATAATAATTCATTTTAAATTATATATCATAATTGAGTAAAATCTATTCTAACATTCAAAAAAAAAAAATACATTATTTAAATTCAACTTATAAGATATGGAATTTCACATATTTATTCTATCGGAAGAGGTACAATTTTAGTTAAATATTTTTATTCTAAATATTGATTTGACCATGTTTTCCAAAATTGATCACGCATGATCGTAATCTGTTTATAAAATTTTAATTTATTTGCACTCCAATTTGGATTGTATAGTTCTGGTACAGGAGTCATTATATCACCTATTAAAAAATGACTGGGGAATAAATATGACGCATCTGTGCTGTCATCCGACATACTTAATAAAGGACGTGAATTCAATACTGCCTCGACCTGTGCAAGTAATGTAACATATTCCTCGTAAGTTTAACAACCCAATCACTCTACGCAAATATGATTTCATTATTTTTATCGACCCCTCCCATAAACCGCCAAAATGTGGAGCATATGTAGGTGTAAATTGCCAAATAAAAACTAATTGTGTAACAGCTGAACTTAAAGGTTTTAATTTAGAATATAAGTTCTGATCAGTTCCGAAGTCATCCATAATACTTCCGAAACTCTCTTGTTGTTGTACGCGTAAAATAATATTTTTTAACGAATTATGTATTTCATTCATAGTTAAATATTTTAAATATTCTTTATTGGATCTATATTTTGGCAACCATCTTAAAATAAAGGCAACTACTCTAAATAACGTGGCAAATTTGGAAAAAACGATAGTAGAATCACTCCATAAAACCGAATTATTAAATTTAATATCGACATTAGTACATACATATTTATATAATTTAGATAATAAAGGCGCAGCGAACAGTTCAAGACGCGGTAATGTAATATTCTTAACTGGTGCTACCCTAGATTTAGCGCATAATAAATTGGTAGAAGTAGTTTTATTAGAGTAAAATTTTTTAATATATATACATGCGCCATATGCCGATAGAGATGCGTCTGCAAACCCGTGGCATTCTATCTCAGAAATAGATAAATGTTTCAAAATGCATCGCAAAATAGAAATATTTTTTAAATTTGGTAACAATTCCTGCACTAACATTTTCCCACAATTGTAATAAGAGCTATTAGCCCCAATGGATCAAATATTTGTACAATTGTGGCCAACATTACTCTTTTCGTAATATTGGTTTCCGATAAGTTGGACGGAGAAGAAATTTTAAAAGTATCATTCATAAGATCTAAAAACAAGCCTAAAGTTTCAATTGAACTTTTGTCATCCGTAAAAAATGAATTTAAGATTTTCCGTTTTGAAACTGGTATCTTATTTAAAATAAACTTATTATTACTATTAAAGTTAACCGTCTTTATAGGCACTTTATCACAAATATTTTCTAACACATTTGTTCGTTGTTCAATGAATTTAAAAATTTCAGATATTGTAGGTAATGTTTTTGTAGATTTAGCTAAATGCCATGCTATTTTAATATTATAATCTAACCTTTTGTTTAACAACAATAAAAGAATTAAATCCCAATGCTTTGCTTCCTCGAACATAGCAATGAGTGATTGGTAATGAAATCTATTAATATTTAAAAATTGTTTCAATGAATCGTGTGTACTTTTTTTATATAAGGAATAGAATCTATAGCACTTGAGTGATTATTAATAATCAAAAATTTATTATTATAAGTTTCAAAAGGTAAATCATAAGCGACCTTATGGTTATCGTTAGTCAAACTTAATGAAGAAATGAAATTAGAAGCTGGTGGAGTTAACGCTCCTTTCAAATAATGTATTTTCTGAACCGGGCTTAATTTATCATTATTATGTATTGGTGATTCATAAATATCTTTAAAGAAAAGCCATTGACTATTGTCACCGTTAAATTTAGGTAGAGAAATTACTGGCAATTTTACATCTGACGTTGCTTCACTCTTTAGCCCCTGTTCAACTTTTACAACAAACTTACTTATATGTTGTTCCAACGAAGCTAATAGTGATAAGCTGAGATCATAAAATTTGTCGTATTCATTTGTGAATTTTCCTGGACTATGCCTTTCCAATACACCATATAATAGGTCAAGTTTTCTCCATGCATTCATTTAACTTTGTTTTCCTTACACTAAATTCAGAAACATTAGTTACATTACTTGCAGCAGTTATAAATTTTTGAAAGCGTTCAATATGCTTTTTAACAATGGCAAATTGTAATAAAACTCTATTGATATCAGTCATTTTAAATAATGGGTAATATAATGACTTTACAAAGTGGAACTGTACACTTTGATAAAATGTATACGATATATCTTTACGATAACAAAATTTTAAGTAATGGGTAATATAATGACTTTAAAAGTGGAATTGTACACTTCAAAGCAATTTATACAATATATCTTTACAATAACAAAATTTTAAGTAATGGTTAATATAATGACTTTAAAGTGGAATTGTACACTTCAAAGCAATTTATACAATATATCTTTACGATAACAAAATTTTAAGGTAATAATTTGAACAGAAGTAATTTACAAAATGTATGAAAGAAAATATAAAAATGAGTATATAATATATAAAGTTTAGACTCAGCAACAGGTTGTTACTTGAATACCTCGCTCTACCTCGTGTGCTGTCCAGAGAATTCCTGTGTATTGTCCAAAATTCCTGTGTGTGGTCCAAATTCCAGTAAAACTTATCGTTCCTGAATTAATTTGTCCTCAGCAATGTATCCCGAGATATACAAAGTAGTAGTAAACAAACTCCAGATAGAGGTTATGTGTCAAATGGCTTGGCGGCGTGGTATAGCTTGTATAGTAAAGGAATAACTTGCCAAATCCAACTCCAATTACACGAAAATGCTGTTCCCGATCATGAATTAAGCAGTGTTTTTAATATTCACCTAACTTGAATCCAAGAATGTGTATTTCCAGTTTGTTGACCCACGTGTACAGCGTAAACAAAACTTGTATGTGTATTTTTTGGTTATAGTATTACTAAATATGCACTGATTTTAACTATCCGTGAGATGGACCAATTTTATGGTAATAAATAATATAAATAATAACATTAACCAAAACACAATTTAAAATATAAGATGATTTATTTGCTGGAAAGTACAAATGGAACAGGACGTTAAACACAATAAGTCCAGTTATAAATAATCATGAGATTATGATTACGACTTCACCATGATCTATAGTAATTGTGCAACAAAATACCGAAATAATATTATTATCCTAGCTGTCTTTAATGAATTAGATTTGATTTTTTTCTAGTGTAATATAAAGTTCTTGATGTGGCAGTCAAAATATCAAATGTATATTAAAGATTGATCGCAAGTGCGTCTAGTAAAATGTTGCATATATTTTTTAACTACAATATTTTTAATTAAAAACTAAATTAGATCTGTTTTTTATTCAAGTTGCATTGTCTGGCTGCTATTGTTTGTAATGAGAAAACAGAGATCATACATCAAAGACAATGTCTACACAATGACAGAACCTCATATTAATCTCTTGGCAAATTCATTAATAAATGTAATTGAATTGTATTAAGCCTTTTGTGACATTGACATAAGCTGCTGAAATGCCGAAGTAGTTAGATTTGTTCCTAGCAAAATAAAGTTATCTTGGAATTTTATGAAGATAAAATAATATTTTTGTGACTTGATAAAAACTTATATTTATATGCTTTATTATCTCCCACAAAAGAAATTGTTATCAATTCATTTCAACATGCTAAAATCCACAGCGCGCGTCGTAATTTTTTTTAAGTAGATAATTATGCGTCACAATGATGCGAGGGATGAAAAAAAGCGTTTGGAGAGAAATAACGCGGAAAGATATACCTAAAGTCGGAATATTAAAGATAGGGAGACGGGGTAAATGGAGTACAACCCACAGCGGTATATAAAATGAAGAACGTTCCAATAAAAGAACAAAAGAGCCGTCATAAAACAAAATAACAACCCAAAGATACGCGCGCAATCATATCAAAACAATCTTCTCAGAAGGGATGATATTCTCGAGACCAAGGTTAAGGCCTAGACTTAACTATTATATTTGTATTACTTCTTGACAAGAAATGTATATATTTATTATTTTTGAATGAATATTGAGACTTTAGTCTAATTAATTATAATTTATTAAAGATTGATAATATTTATCTAAATTATGTAATTTAGAAGTTTTTAGGTGTCACATTCTTTGACACCTAAAGATTCTTTTCTTATATTTCAAAACGCACACAACTATTTCTGTTCATTTAAGACTTGACCCAATGTTTTATGGAAAGCAACCCATCGGGTAATCATTTAATTAAATGTATATTATTTTAAAAAAATCAATTTTCTCACGTGTCGAGTCCCAGTTTTTCCTCTTAATTGAATAAACCACTCAAATTATTTAAAAAAATGCAGAAATTACTACCAATCAACAAAAGTCTTGTATAAAATTGGTATCTTCAATAGAATTTTATATTTAATTTAACATTCTATAGGCCGATTTTTTGTTTTACATCCAAACTAGTTCAAAAAACAAAATTATAATCTTATATATATTAAGTGATTATAATTGATAATAAGTGATTATTATTTTATATATTCCAATAAAAAAAAAAAATCTGTTACAACATTTTTTTTGGTAATAATTATGTGACTTTCAAATCAGCAGTCTATAATGTTCGCACTTCTGTGTAAAAATGTAATTTTAGGTTGAAAAACCTAACAAAGATCATAATTATCGATATTGGTTCTCTTGACAACAAAAAGGAGTTGAGTTTTATGCGAAATCTAATGGAAATAGCCATAATTATTTGGTAAAAATTGAAAAATTTGGAATGTGACCTCAAAGTTACGCGAGCCCATTAAGGGTTCAAATATTAAGCAAATATTAAATATGAATTAAAATCAAAGGCATCAATATAACAATAGTTTTCACTTGAAGCACTAGCTTTTAAATGTTTCATTTATAAATATATGATAAATATAAGGTGTATTAAGGGTGTAGGGTAGTTCAAAAGCTTCACAAAAAATTCAAGAATAAGGCCCCTGACCAGAAAAATTCATGAGACGCTACCTCGAATAAATCAGAATATTGCAACCCTTGTAAAAAATAACTCGTCGTTTTCTGTATATATCTATGCTCCTATATTCCAATTCGATAAAACCCCTTTTATGTATACACGAATTCAGATATGAGGCGAATGAGGAATAAAATGTCTTTTCCCGAAAATGTAATAAAAGCAGCATAATCCGTTTTTTTTTTCTTTCGGTTTGGCCACAAAATTGGTAATATAAATATTTGTTATTTTTGAAATAATGATTGTAGATTATTTATGAATGCTTTCAAATATTAATCAAGTTTATTATGTGATGTGTTTTGTGATTTTCTGAAATTTATAGGATTTTTTCAGCTTTTTCTTGAAGCCAAACTTCGCTAGATATCTTCCCGTAGGCCCTAGGGCTACGGCGTAGGGTAAGCTAGTATAGTAATCATCCAAAAATAGAAAATGAAGATTTTTGCATATCTTCACGTTTGGGAGGTTTTTGAACATTTTGGTATACCTTACAATAAATCGATGTGTATCAGTTTATGTTGTGAATATGGATACAATTTTTCATCCACGTATCAACCGATTTGAATGATTCTAAGAGCAAGGGCATTCAATTCCTATTTATATGGTGACGTGCAGATTAGTTTTTGGCAAGTCCAGCCTTTTAGAGATGACATAGTTTTTGATGTTCAAAACAAGACATTTTGAGTTTATTTTGAATTTTTTATACTGCAAAGATATAATTAATCATATAGCAATCTAAATATCATACAAGAGTGTAGAAACATCTTACTGGAATTTTTTTATCTTGTCATTATTCGATTCCCGAAATATATTAAGGATTACTTATAGTTATATTGCAATGTATTATAGAATTACATGTTCTGATTACCATTTGATGTATCAGAAAAAATCAGCATTTATAATGCATAGTCGTGAATATTCGCCTTTCTTCATTTGACTTAAGTTGCAGGTTGAACTTTAATGTACACTTGACGTCATATAAACCATTCGATCAAAAAACTATTTATATTATGATATGTGTATAAGTTTGCAATAACGAGTATATATTGCTGAAGCAACATGATTAATATGACTTCTGGACAGATCTGATGATTCACATCGGCAATAAACTTCGATGAAACCTTTACGCGGCAAACAGCATGACTCCGATTAAATAAGATGTACGGCTTGATCGCGAATCGGCCGCTGAGACATTATAGGAAGACGGCACGATTTCAGTAAATGAGAAATATACAATGACTAGTGATAAGTGGCATTTAGCCCAAAGCCAAGTTGCATAAGATTCTCAATACGTAATCTACTTAATCGATAAGAATTCATATTTAGCAAGGTCTCACCCATAGGTAAGCGACGGGACTTGATTCAGAGGTCGCGGGTTTGATACCCACTTTGAGCAGCCTATTGTCAGGCAGCAGTAACAACAATTTTTCTTTGAAAATATAGATAGCAATATGTTTCCAAGTGAAAATAGTCCTTACCCGGCATTGCTGCACCAATAAAATATTCACACTATATGTATAATAAAATAATATCGTACAGATGTGGCAACTGATAGGATTGCCACCTGTCAAACAGATTAATATCAAGTCAAAATTAGCATAACAGCATATAGATCTATTAGTCTTTTAAGAAGTAACGAAAAATAATAAAGAAAGCTATTGGTAAAATTGACTACCATTTATTTCGATAATAAAATTTTCGACTTCACTAAATTCAAATCAATGCGATTGCCAATACCAGTTTTATTTATCTACTAGAAACGACAGGACTGATAGTCTTACACAACTAATCACTGCTAGATTTTATTGAATTTAGCTTACTTACTTATTTTAATTTTTATGTCAAACGATTCAGAATTGCTTGAAAAAAAGTCGAGGAAACACAAAATGTATAATATGCAATAATAAATGAACTGTAAAAATACATTTCTTCACATTCAGTAATATTTACATAAGTTTTAATATACTCTTTTTATCTAAGTATTATTAGGTTATTTATCTTAATAGAAGTAAATCGATTCGATTTTTAAATATAAAACTAAGTTTTAGAATTTATTGGTATACGTTTCGGTGACAAAGTTTGTCTTTTCCTTCAAAGATCAATTAAATATTTCATTTAATTCATTTAACAAGAATTAATTAATATAAAAGTGCAAGATATTAAAAGAACCAAGAATTTTACAATTATATATATATATACATATATATATATATATATATATATATATATATATATATATATTAGGGTGGTCCTTAATATAGACATTTTCGAATTTCTTTGCTCCCAAGGGCTCAAAGGGTTCCAAATTGATAGAAAACAATTCTCTGAAAATTTTAGCTCTTAATATTAAGGTTTAGATAGTGCGCAATTCAATTAACTTCGTATGGAAATAGCATGGAAAAATTTTGAAAATTAAAAAAAAAAATTTAGGTATAAATTAGCGACTAATGAATTAAAATTGAAAATTCGTGTCATTTTTTATTGAAAATTCGACGCTCTGCAAAATTTTTGAAAAATTTTCATGCTATTTCCATACAAAACTTTGATTGAATTGCGCTCTATCTAAAAGATAATATTATATATATATATATATATATATATATATATATATATGCCGCTCACCTAGTAAAGTATTGTAAAGGTATGCGTTTGCTTCAATAATTTGTATATAAATCAAACTACTATTGTTTATATAAATTTAATACGTATAGCTACTATATTTATAATAATAATGAATTATTGTAAACTTTAGTAATTTTGCATTTTTAGAAGTTTTCTTCTATGACAAAGATACACCTTCAGTGCAAATGTTCATTGTTAGTTTTATCTTTTCACTTCAAATATTTTCATCAACTTCATTGTTAAAGATTAGGTATATGTAAAATGCAAATTTCTTTGTTTTTTATTTCAAAATTAATATTATTATAGAAACACTCCTTATGTAAAAATAAGGGATATGTTCTTACTTATAATTTTATTAAATTACATGTTAATTTAATTACAAAAATCTGAACACGTAATATTCATGCAATTCATTCATATAAATTTGAAATATTTGAATATGGCCTCCCCTAAAGAGCAAATATTGGTTTCGTCCATCCTCTTTGACATTCCTTCAAATGTGTACAAAAGTCTGAATAATTGTTAATTTCATACAGTTTTTGTGACCTTTATGTGTCCTTGCGACCAAATCTATGTGACCTCCCCTTATCATAAATAATAGATTCGCCCACCTAGTGTTAGATCGTCCAATCAGATTCGTGCTAATATATCTGCACGTACAGATGCATGCCGAAGTCGTGCACCGGTGGTACGTCTTCTTGCGCAACTGTCAGAATCGACGTACAATTACTTAAAATTAAAATATTAAATACAACTGGTAATAAATTCAATATTGCAGTAGAAATATTGCAGATTATAAACCTAAATATGGACATTACGATAAATAAAGGTATTTTTAATGTAAGTAGGTATTTATATCGGGAATGGATTCATTCGTCACATACCAATGGGCATTTGGTATAGCATTTAGAATTTCTTTTGCGAATTGTCCAGAAACATCTGATTTCAACACAAATCGACACTGATCGATTTATATATATATATATATATATATATATATATATATATACTCTGGTCTGTACAAAAATACTTAAAAAAATTTTTTTTCCACAGTTTTGCAAAACAAAACTCTCATTATTTTTCTTACTAAAAAAAAAATTCATGATTATCGACTGGTTAGTTGTATCAATGTTAGTGCAAAATTCTGTGTACACATTTTTAGATATAAAATACCATGTTCAATATCCACTGATGATGACATTAAATTGAATGTCGAAACGTTTGGAATTTAAGACTATTTTATAATTCTTTGCCTTTTCTTTGTTTGATGTATCGCCCTCAAGAACTGACTCATATATTTCAACATCAAAATTAACTACTAAATCTTATATATATGGTATATAAATCATATATACACCAATATATATATACATACAAATAATATATGGTCAAATGCATTTTATTCAATCAATTTATTTATTTTCAGCAGAAATCCAATTATGAAATCAGAGGTCCTTAAGCACATTTCAAGAAATAAGTAGAGAACTCACTAGAACAACAGTCAACTTATTATCGACAAAATTAAAAGATATTGATGTTATTGTTCAAAACAAGTAATTGTCGAAAAATACAAGGACCAAAAAATAGTGTTTGTTGAATGAATATTAATAGAATTTATAGGATGTTTTGTGGACAAAAAGTGTTTTGTTTGTGTTAACAGTGTTGTGCTAAATTTTGCAAATAGGTTTGATCACAAAGACTTGACCAGAAGATACATCTTTGAAGCGGTTTACATTAGCAGATGTTTGGAATTTCAAACCAGAAAATGGATTTAGAGGACAATTTGCGATGAAAAAGATCTCATCTTCAAAAGTTCATTATGGTTGCAAATTTATTCTAAGCTATTAGTTCCAAAGATGATTTTGATAGAATTTCTTGTCAGAATCAAAGAAGAGTTATTAGACCACGTTGTTCCTGGTAAGTTTTCATGTGTCGGCTGGAATCTTTGATACCAAGGTGGACTTTATTCATTTTACCAGTCTGCGATACCATGATTTACAAGGACCAACCATAAAAGTGGAGGTGCCAAAGAAAAAAAGTTTATGTATTTTATCGTTACTGGTGTTGAAATTTCCATCCAAGTTGAGTGATGAACAGTATTTTTAAAAAGATAAATGTTCGCTTAATAATAAATTGTTTGGTGTCAATTCGTAGTGATCGTTTTTCTCGATTTTCACCGATTTTTTTTATTCGTGTTAATCGTTTTTCTTAAGTGGTCGTGTAGTGTTTTATTAAGGCCTTTATAGTGTTCTAATGCAGTGGTAGTGCCTTGTTCCCGATTGCCGTTCTTGGTTCCTGGTTCCTGGTGTCTGGTTCCTGGTTCCTGATCAGCTCTCTTCTGGAAATCACGAGGTAATGCACAGTTTTTTAGCACAAATAATATTTCATAATATATTGAAAAATTGTCATTTTTTTCTTTATTTTTCAGACAACAAATTGGTAATCGGGATGTTCCAGAAGAATCGGTGATTTTAAAAAAAGGTCAGTGCATTTTTATTTCTAGGCATGATATCTAAGGGTGCGGTCACACGTCTAATTATGGATTCACAAAAATAGATTTTTATAGAATTTTGTCCTATAGATAGCGGAAACGTATCTATAAGACTAGTAAACTAGGTTATATTTAGGAAATTTTTACTATTTCAGTGTGGACATAATTGTGACCGTACCCCTCACTAATCTACAAATTTCTTTTAGCCTAATAAAAAAATTTTTAAAATAGAAGTGAGTGTTGTAGGAAATAAAATTCGCGTAAATTAATTAATTATTAAAACAAAAGTGCTAGTTAAATCAATTGTGCATAACTTCGCATAAAACAAAGTGTGTGTGTTTGTGAAAAACTTGACTCTGTGCAATTTTGCGAAGAAATGCTGTAATCCATGCAGCTTGAGGTAAGAACGAGTATATGTATTATATTAGATTTAATTTAATTTATAAGTTTCTTCTTTCCATTGAAAACCTGTGCCAATAATAATAATCGGTGTACTTATTAAATTATAAACCTTAAGAAATTTAAGACTTGAGTAAAAATGCTAGGTATAAAAATTGTAATATTTTTGGAAAGTTCTGAGGAAATACGCAAGCGATATCTATATAAGTAAACATAGATTTGTATGTATTGGTTTCAGCATTTTTATAAATTATCAAATACGATTTTAGGGTAATGTTGTTAATGGAATAGATTATTAAGGACTTTATTTTTAAGCACATATATTTTCATCATCACTTGGGACTAATTTCTACGACAGAATCGTCCCGTCCCATTAAACGCGTTAGAGTTCTTCTGACTCAGAAGAATTATTGCATGGTCGTTCGCTGCAAAACACATTGAAGTTTTTATAGAAGTCGTTAATTATTTTATTCCTAGACCGTCTGAGTGTACAATTTGCCTCTTTGATGTCTGACATTTTGTTTTATAGTTGGATTTTATTAGCCAAGGAATGATTTATGCACCTTGAGTAATCATATTTATAGTTGTCATATAATGTGTGCGAGGATAAACGAATTTTTAATTTATTGTTTGTGAAATTAAATATTAATTCTGTAATTGTATTTAATCATTGCGTTTTGCTTAATTTGTCGTAAATCATGTTGACTTTATCTTGTTTATCTCCAGCTGACCTAGTAGGTAATAGAATCTCTATTGACTAACAGTTTCTTTCAATATTTTCTTTAATAATAAAGTCAGTAATTAATTTTATATTTTATTTACTTTTATATTTCATTGATATATCTATTTTCAAAAGCGTTATAAAATATTATCTAACTTATTTTATTAGTCAATTATTGCAAAGGACCACGAAATAAAAGAAGTTATCTGGGTGTGCGGCATATTTTCCAATGTAATTTTTACCGCTGAATACGAATCTAAATTCAAAAAATTGAAAAAAAAAATCTGTCTGATATTCAAAATCTCATAATTTCTAACGTTTCCTGGCTTTTTTTTACCCTAAATAACAATTGAGTTTCAATTAAATTATGTTGAGATTTTTTTTTTGGATAATTCAGCTTAATTACTGCTGTATGCTATAGAAAAACAATAGTGAATACACAATAGTCATTCAAAGTAGAAAGATTTTAATTATCCCACAGAAGATTAGATCTGAGATTTTGTCGTTTTTTTTTATTTTTTTTTTTCAATTTTTTGCCATTTGACTCCCAATTTTGACTTCAGATTTGTGTTCAGCGGTAAAAATTACATTAGAAGACATGCCGCACACCCAATACAAACATTTTTTTAATTTGTGGACCTGTGCTATTATATTCTATCTCTATAATACTATATTAATTCTAATGTACATAAAATTATCTCAAACTATAAAAATTACTGGGCAACAAGTGCTACATTACTTGGAGTCTCTTGGGCATTATTTTCTAGTTTTGAGGGATCAGAAAATGCAGGAATTTCCGGTGGTATTACTGGAAATGGCACACCTGTTGTGAATATTTTTGCATTTATAAATTAGTAGTAATAAAATTCAGGTATAAAAAAATTTAAGAAAATTTTGTTAATCTACAAATAATAGACATTAGTAGTATGTAAGTTACAGTTAAATAAGAATTAAAACCTGTAAAGTAGCTGAATGTACTGTTAATAAGAATAAAAAACATAAGAATTAAAACAAACTCAACAACGATTGGGTAATTGCAATAATATTACTTTTTCCTAAAAATTTTTTTTTGACATAATAAGAATATTGATATGTATTTAATATTGCTACAAGATGTTCTATTATTTGAATTATCTCGGTAATTCATCCAATGAGACTACATCAGAATAAACTATGAACAATAAATTATATCAGCCAATGAATAATCATTTATGTCAAGCTATAAATAATCATTTAAATAAAACTATAATTAATAATTTATTTAGATATGTGATATATCATGAAGCCCAATAAATATTATTGCTTTAGTTGGCAAGGACAAAAATTATTAATACGACATGTTATGATAATTATGTAAAAATCAATTACTTCCCGCCATTATTAATTAAATGCAAATTGACGTAAAAAAACGATAAATTTTGTTCATTACTAAAATTCATTTATTGTTAGTAATTTATTTAAAATATATGCAAGCTTACCTTGGTTTTGTTGATAATGAACTTTTGGTGTATTATTATTTTCATCATTGATATTAGGGAAAGTAACTGGTCCAAAATTTTGTCCAATTGGTGACTGCTCCTGTGTACTCAATACCAATTGTGAGTTTGAAGTACTTAATGTACTAGAAGGAGTTGTTGTTGTTGTTGTTGGTTCAAATAACGGAAATGATCCACTTAGGATTTGAAAAGTTTGTTGAAGTCGTTGAGACATTTGCTCTATTTGCAGCAAAAAATCTGACCACAATCCTTGAATCGCTGCACCTAGGGACGGTTGCTGATCCTAGGAAAAAAATTGTAGTCTTAGTAAAAATCGATTATTTTTAAAGATAATCTGAACTGAATTAATCACTGATAATGATAATGTATGCATACTTAGTTAACTATGTATGTATTTGCCATTAACTTCTATTCTAAAAAATTCCATGTAAATTTTTACGTTCCTATATTGATTCATGTAAGTGTTCATGCACTTATGTATAATTCACCCAACAATAGCAAGATATTTTTTTAAAAAAATTACTTTTATTTATAGAATTGAATAGAATAGTTATCTAGATGTGATAGATGCGATACAAGATTTTAGTATTATTTTATAAAAATCATTATAGATTCTAAGGTAAAGTCTGCCTTAGCCTTCTTAAGAGCCTGAGACTTATTTGTTACAAATACTGTTATAATTTAGCTTTAATCATATAGATATATCAAATATATCAAAAATATTTTTAAAAATATTTGTAAAAAAGTTGTCATTAATTTATTTTTGAATACTACTTATCGTTTTTATTGATTGCACTTTTGACAAACTTACAAGCATTTTTGTTATTATAATTTATATTCTATATAAGATTTAGTAGTTCTTATCTAATATTAGCATGTATACTTCATCACAAAAAAATTCACAAACTTATAATTTATCATGATACAAATTAAAATATTTTTCAAATTCATTAATTATTACTTATGTTATCATCATACGCGCACTTTCATTTTATTGTATTTCAATTAATCATTTCAAGAACTCATCTGAAAACTTTCACACTTGATTAATATACACGATTGCGATAGCATTTATTATACTACATTTACATAATAATTTCTTGTTTCGCACGACAATTAATCATTTGCTAATGTTGAAATAAAATATATTTATAAATACATGCAAAGTCATTACTTACAATCGGTGCAGAGTATGCAGATGCCAATAATGAAAAGGATAGAACAAGTTTGATAAATAACATTTTTGATTCACTTAAACTTAAACTTTATGATTTGTTTTAGAAAAATAATGATATGACAAATTTTAACCGTGTTACTTATATATTCAGTATACGTTTGCGGTGGAAACACCTAGATTAGTGAATTTAGAAGATAACATTATTTACTTGGCACCAATAAGATGGTACAGAGATGATCCATAGACAGGCGTTGCTAATTTCATATATACATTTTATAAAAATTATACATTCTTCTGATTTTTAATTTATTTATATTTTGTTATCAAATTATATTATAGGTAACTATTAATAATATTTTAATTTTGCATCAATAGTAAGTCAATAGTTTGAATGTTTCTTGTACAACGTGCAATTTTTATTAAAATTATGAACTTCATGATTATAAAAAAATTATAAATACGTTTTTCTCTTGAATTCAATTTGAAATTAGAAAAAATATGTGTGTAATACTTATTATATATCAATTTAAACCATATTGATTAATTACTGATCAATTTCGCCTAAACCATTTTGATCAGAAAAGAGTTTCATCGTATAACGCATGCATTAATCAATTTATTGACATAGTTTTCTCTGAATATGGTTATTTTTCAACTTGTACAAATGGTTGGGATACCCTGTTTTAGCAAGTTATTTTTATTCTTTTCATCTAAATTAGTTCAGATCCGTAATAAAACCCGTAAGATCTCCGACAATTTTGCATATCGACTTAACTCCAACTGTGCAAATAACTTTAATGATCATTATTGAGTCTGTTTCACATATAATGTTAAATTACTAGAAAAAATGAGTATATGTGAATATAATATATCGTAGTCTGTACATGTAATATGTAAAATCTATTAGTTATCATTTTCAACCATGACATAGTTTATTAATGTAATTCTTTGTTAATTTTTGTCATAGATTAAAATAGAGCAATTAACGTGAAGGAGATACATATATACTTATAATGATAAAAATAAATGTTCTTTTTTTATTATTATCAACTTTATTGAGATTTTTAATAATTCATATCAATATTTAATATATTTGAAAATATGGCAATCTAATACTTCTGCTTTTGCATTTATAATCAATCCCCTTCTTTTAACCGCCTAAAAGTAGATTTTTTTTTAAGAATAGTAGTAATAAGTAAGTTCTAATAAGTATAAATTTAAGTATTGCTAGAATTGATTACAATTATTCAAGAAATTGTGCGATTCGCCTCTGGAATCAGTTTAGTTCATTTCACTCTCAGGTAAATATGTAATCAAAATTGCAATAAAATAAGCGTACTTTTTCAAGTTCTAACAGTTTGTGGGTTGTATTTTCTTTGAAAAATTATGTACATATATACATTTATTGGGATTTGCTTGGCTTGGTAAAACAAGCCTAATATAATGAAGTTTGCTCGTAAAACATTCCATTCCTATTTATAATGTTCAGAACAACCGTCTTCAAATTTAACAAATTCCTAAAATTTAAATCTAAAAAAGCTATTTTTCAAATAATAGCAATATTTTCCTAATATATGTTCCTTAATTGGGAAGTACCAGCAAATTGCTTCAGGTAACTATACCATATAGTACCTCATATTATTGATAATGGTAAACTTTAATCATTGTTTGGAATACGAAACTCAATCGAAGTGTACTGAAACTTTTGTCTCCACTGGATTGCTATCGTAATTCACAGTTCTTGTCGACATATTGCCAGAATGGTCGGTCGTAACGTCCGCCCAATAAACAGTCAACCGAATCCCCATCTACCCACACTTTTATTCTCTGGGAAAAGATGGGGATGAAGTACGACTGAGCAAATAGTTAGCCACCAACCACTAACTAACTGCACAACGATCTCAACCCTGGGGTGGACTGAGGACCAGAATCGAATTCACTTGGAATTATTTGCAATTTAACGAATGATATAATATCTTAATAGTTTTTATATTTTCCTCAACGTTCTAAATTTATCATTCAGAAATTTATTAAACCGTTTTTATTATTGAATTTTATAATATTATATAAAACTCTACATTTCGATTTTTTAAACAACATAATATTGTACGCATCAGATACAAAACTACTTATTAAAAACGTAGTAATTTTTATTTGCAAGGGTAAAACGTTGTACAATTAGACCGTGAAATATTCACCATTTAATCGTATTTTATTGGAAAGCACTATATCAACACGTAGCCAACTCCAACCAACATGAAAATATGTACCTAGTTAATTCCTAGAGATTTTGTGATAGAAACAGTATTTTTGAAAATTACCAGCAGTTTATAAATAGAAATAATAAATATATTGTTACACAATTTTTCCAAGAATATTAGGGAAATCATTGTTCTACAAGACATATTGGCAGTATTCAGTACGATTCAGTAGCATAAGATATGCAAGGTGGAGTGCAACATGACCTTGCCATAACATTGGTCTGTTTTGTGGCAGAATCAATCTTAGTTGCCATAACATTGGTCTGTTTTGTGGCAAAATAATCTTAGTTGTGGATCAAACTTAGATGTCTTTCTCTTGAAAAACTCTTGTCCCAAAAATCAATGATGCATTGAGAAAAAAATACATAAATTTGAAATTTGCAGTTGAGGAATACGTGTCTCAAGGTTATATGTGCAACCACATGGTTCAAGTTCAAATCCTGCATTGTGTGTTCTGATATCAAGCAGTAATATCAAATTTTACTCGTAGCAGTAGTATTAATATCAAAAGTATGTTTCTAAATGAAATTTGCAATGACAATTCACAAAATATATATTAAAATTAAAATATTAGAACAATTGGGATGCATATTGAGAACAAATGATTATTCAATTAAATACTCATCAGAAAATACCTAAAATTGTTGATTGATGTTCAGCAGCAGTAAAGGATCGTTTTTAGTAATATTAAACTACTTTTATATCTTGATCCGCTTATGGTCACTTTGGTATCAAGAAGTAGTGATGTAGATTTTTACTTGTAAATATAGATCCAACATGGACTCAAAAGTCGGAAAATCTTGCCCCCGATAATTCCAAAAATAGAAATCCATCAAACATATACGGGTTAACCATTTTATTGTCATTGAAATATAGTATAAAAGAAGAAGTTTGAGCACAACAGTTCTTAGAGCAAAAGTTTTGATGGCTGTTTAAAAATAAGAGGAAACAATTGATGGATTCATACCTTCAACATATATAATCATAATAAATGGTAGTCTGCCCAAAGGCAGGTCCATGGTGTGAGAGCCAACCACAAACAAATGATTCCCTTACCCTTCATCCCATTACCACTATTCCCCCTCCCCATTTTTTTTTGTTATTATTTTATGCATTTTCCTTTCCGAACTTCTGCTTCCATGCTTCTTGATCTTGTGCTTCGGCTTTCAGTTTCCTGTATTTTCTCGTCTCGCGTAAGTCGTCAATCGTGTGCATTCTTTTTCTTCCCATTCCTTTTTGTTCCTTCTATTTTACCCTCGATGACGTCGTGCAAGAGGCACTCTTTTTGCAAAAGAGGTCCGATCCAGTTTCTTTTTCTTCTCAGAATTTTGCTCAGTAGAGTCCTTTCTTTGCCCTCTCTTCTCAGGACTTTTCCATTTGTTATTTTGTTTGTCCACTTTCACATACACACACACACATATATATATATATATATATATATATATATATATATATATATTCACTATATTTTTAACTGTCCAGTTAAGGACATTTAGTAAATTTGTGGAATTTACAATTGTCAGCTGTAAAGAGACATGGTATACTATAGTGACATATTGGAAAAATAACTCAATAGTTGTTTCTCATTATTTCAAGATATTTATATAAACTTAACTATTTTCTTATAATTAATAACTGAAATATTTAATCTTTATCAGAAACATAAATGACTTAAATCAAGTTAGGATAATCTCTTCAATCTACGTAGACAATTTTCTATTTTTAAGGAGTTTGCTAGTGAATTTGGACAACTGATGAGCTTTTTGTTATCACATCTTTTATGGATGATACAATTTTTATGTTATCCTCTATTGGATGGTAAAAAACCTATATAAAGTTAAAACAAGTTCTTAAATCTGCTGATGACAATCAATTCTAATTATTCCATTGCCCTTGTCACTTGCTAAACCCTGCAGTTTATCTCTAAATCTGTCCACGCGTCCAATTGGAGCATATGCTCTCCTCAGGGCGACGTAGATAGATATCTGAGCAATGAGTGTATCTTAACATCGTGTGCGGTTCCCTGGTTAATCCGACGAGCCGTAAGGAGACTATTAACGCTCGTAAATAACTCCTTGCAGATTGACTCGGGATCGGATTAATATACTCGTGCGTTTGCAGGGTTACGAGAAAGGAACGGTCTAAGAAGAAGTGCTTCCGTCAATACCGTAACTACGATTTACTGTAGTTCAGACTGAATAATTAATGATACTAGAACATTTGATGTACGTTGCGATAGGCAGTTCTAAAATAGCGCGGTTTGCAATGTAAAGGAAATTGCTGGGTGTAAGGTAGGAGTGGGGTGGAGTATATCTTAATTTATTTTTTTATCTTTTATAATATTTCAAACAAGTTCGTATTTCTATTCATATTGATATATTCTTGGTTTTTCAAGTGTATATAAATTGTTAAACTAAACGAAAACAAAAACTTCTTTAATATGAGCTTTTTTGAAAATCAGTCAGAAAATATATGCTGTATGAGCATTTATGTAAATTTCTCAACCTAATAGTTGGAAATGGCCCCAGTGGTTGGTCATTATCTTCGTCATTAGAATGTTTTAGATATTGTATCCATGCTCCAAAAGGCTATTTTCATTTGACATATTTGAGATCTTAAATTTTAAGTCAACGTTTGATATAACTGCTTATTCATTTTATTCATATTAAGCTGACCAAAAAGGGAATCAGTAGTTGGCAGCGTTGTGCTTTACTTTCTAGTAAACTCAATTTCCAACATTTTAGTACCCTGCCCCACAATAATTATAAAAAAGGTTGTACACCTTTCATTTTTTAACGATTTCTTTCCACTCATGATACAGATACACCAGATATAAAGACTGTGTAATTTATTTAATAGGGTAAGCTGGGTTTAAAGGTCCGCTGGTACAAAAGTCCGCTACCGATATCTCGAAAACCAATAAAGTTATGAATTTTTTAATATCAATATTTGCAAGTAAAGGGAATGCGATGTATAACCAGTTATTACCTTGATTTTGACGAGGTTGCTATTAGGATAAAAATGCCAATGTTTGCAAATCCATAACCAAATATTTTCTTTCGCTGTTAGTTTTTTCAGTTCTAACTCTTGCTTACTGTACGAGACCTTAATATAATTTTTAAGTAGTTATTTTATTGTTTTGTAAAATGTTTATTTTTTTGCTTCTTCAATTTTTTGTTAATTTTATGTTAGATTCAACAGTTTTGTTTTATATAATCTCTACAAAAGCTTATTCCTGGGTGGGTAAAAAGAACCAACTTTACTCTGACAAAGATTTGAAAACTAAAAATTGTAATAAATAAAAAAGTAAATTAGGTGAAAAAAGCTATTTTACAAGAGATAGGTTGAATAAATTGTTTCAACTCTCCTGATGAATATATCTGACAAAATATCCAATCAAAATTATTTATAGTGCAGTCGCTTTAAAATCAATGCACCCGTTAAATTTGTATTCCCCATTGATTGAATAATGTAGGTATTATTTTGAACAATTACTTCGAAATTAAATTAAGACATTTATATCTAATCAACGCTAATTACAGCGTAGTCTCTTTAAAAAAATGCATCCGTTAATCGTTATAAAAACAAGGCGAACATAATCAAAAGTAATTTAAATATTAATTTTTAAAATAAAATATTCAATTTTAAAAACAAGAAGATTAAACAAAATCAACAACTTTATTGCTATTTTTATTTCTAACATTTCGAATCTAATAAATATCAACATAATTTTTATTTTTCTAACTAAGTATGCCCAACCGCCTCTGTATCACTCTATAAACGGACTTCAGGGATTACACAACCGCACACCGTACAATATGCGGCCAGTATCCTTAAGACGTGTCTTACAACCGCATGCGGAGGTTTTATTGTGACCGCCACCGAAAGCAATAACCGCAAGCAGGACATATTGCGATGACCAAAAACACCACCGCCCACTTGTCCAGTCATTTACCCCACTGGGGGGATGAAATCGCTGCTAGGTTGTCGCCGCACACCGATAGTAAGAGAGTTGATATTGATAGTTTTTCTGAGATCTTATAGATGACACTTCTTATTTAGCAAAAATTTTTTCATTGCAGATTTTTATAAGTGAAGATTTTCATCAATTTCCCAATTTAACTTGGTTTCTATGTCTTCAGATCTATTGTGAAAAATTGTATTCCATAGTCAATTGCTTACTAGAGCAATTGCTACCAATTAAGGTTTTTCATTATTTTCTTGTTAAAGTTTTACTTTTGTTTCTTTCATTTTTTACTTATGTTTAATGTAGCCCAATAGTTTCTAGTATTCTTTCAATAACTCTGATTGTTTGTGTATCATTGAAATTTTAACTACCCTAACGAGAATTAACCCTTTATTTTTGCAAAAAAGTCCGATTATTTAGTTTTGTTTCTACGACGTTTCAAGTTATACTGAATCGAATGAGAACAAATTTGGAAAAAGTATGCAATGTGAGTGTATGTGTATATGTGAGCCGATTTTTCATATTTAGATGGCTTTTTTCAAAAACAGCTGTATTTTTTAAATAGAAATCAGAACTTGAGTTCTATAACCTATTGAGCTAATTTGACTCATTACTACGTTGGTTTTATAGATGGCAATTCTACAGTTATCTCATCTCTTTGTGATAAATTTTATTATTACAATATCTTACTTCAATTAAGGCGAATATTTTATTGATGCAGCAATGCCGAATAAGCGCTATTTTCACATGGAAACATTGCTATCCATATTTTCAAATGAAAACCGATGTCACTACTGCTTGACATCAGGATTCTAGAAGCGGTAGCAAACCTGGGACCTATGATTCAGGTTCAGTCGCTCTATTTACCCACTAGTAAGCCCTGTCATTAGATGAAGAAAAACATTGGTTTCGGAAATGTTATTAGAATTATTTTGGAACCATGGTGTCTTTCAAAACTCAGACAAATAGATTATAAGGAACATAACCTGATTAAAATGTGTTGGCCCAGTTGTAGGTGGTTAAAGACGTGGTCTAGCAAACCAACGTGGTTATGCTCTAGATTCTAACCTCGGCCAAGCTCGATATTAAGCGGTAGGGTCACTTAAATAGTTCTAGATATCAAATATTATCTCATGTTAAACTGGCTATTTATGGACCTTGCTGTTAACTGTAAATCAATAATAATACTATACATGAAAAAGAGTCGTTAACCGCTGAGTTTTCATTTTCGAAATATATCTAAGTTAGGATGGTCAACAGAAATTGCTTATGGAAAACGTTGTCGTTCTGATCACAGTTAATATATAAAATAAATGTGCTAATGCAAACGTTTTAAGTGAATTTAAAAGAATTAAGAATGACAATTATTTAACTGAAGTACTAAATTTGATATCAATTTCGAAGCAAATATTTCAAATACAAAGTGTATTTGTCTCAATATCTAATTAAATTCTAAATAAGTGCATTGAAGAAAGTTGTCTTCGCAGCAATTTTACAGTTTGTCATTGTAATCAACTAAATTAGTCTGTCAATACTATGTTTTTTTATAAAATAAATGTAATACTGATAGCTCTCTTTCTATCATATACATACTAGCCGAATTTCGATGGCAAGGGATGGTTGCGGTCAAGTGATTTCAGAGCAAAACAAACGAGTTTGGGGTATAATTACATAGTAACTTTGGGTCTCGATGTTAATAATTGTATTAAATCGTATGAAGATAGAGCACGTAAGTTTGCTCTGCTTTTGCTGAGATTGCTCTGCTGAAAGTTGAATTCTCTAGAGTGAAGCTGTGAATGTTTGAATTAATAGTTCTAAAACTATCGAATATTTAAATTGACTCTCTGAAGGATATTCATTATTTAATAAAACCATAAACATATTATTAAAATCTGATATTTGTTAATGCATAATGTATTTCAGAGCTTGTTTACAAATATATTTTCAAACCATAATATAATTTACATATATACTAATTGCAATTATTTACTCCATGAAGTAGAAGTTAATAAAGTTATCAAATCCGATTTGCTAATTTTATGCTTTCTCTACATTTCAAGTCATTCTGAATCTTAGAGACCAAAATATGTGTATATGTGTATTTATGACTGTGTGTACGCAAACCAATTTTTGACTTTTCATCGACATTTTCTCTAAAGCGGCTATACCAATTTCAAAAATTTAAAAGCCATTCGACAAAACTTGGTACTCGAGTTGGTTAGTTATTTGACTTCCTCGGCTTAGACTTTTCTTAAAAATTAATAGAAAAGTGCTAATTCTTGAATTCATATCCAATTTTGAAAATTCAAAGACCATTCGAAAACTATTATTTGGAAATCATGCAGATTTTTTAGAAATTATTTGTAAAATCAAAATTTCGATGATTTTATTGATACTTGATATGGCGATAGAGTACCTGATCTGGAATGAACATACTAAAACGTTATAGTTATTGATAAACTCCATTATATAGCATTAGTTATTTAAGTACTTATATAGTAATCAGCAAATAGTAACAGCATATATCCACACTAGAAAGAATTACCATTGGGTAATCTTTCTTAATAAACCATATATTATAGCATACCAATTACTAAATGTCTTTACTAAAAAAGATTGCAATTTGAATGGTAAATAAAAAAAATTGATAAACTCCAGGTTCTGGAGTGTTCGATTTTCAATAATGTGTAATAAAAAATTGTACAGAATTGAATAATTCGAAATAGTGCTCACATTATGAAGCCATATTGCAGCTCACCATAATTACAAATAACTCATAAATTAATATATTGATTTTTTGTTAATTAAGTCGATTATTTACACATGTTGGGAAGTTCATGCAAATTGCCACTTATAACTAATTCAAACTATTGTAAAAAATAATTAATCTCATATGAATATATTTATTTCATTGTAAGACATTAATGACCAAACGTTCATAAAATATAATCGATGGAATACTAAAACTTTTTCACATTAATTTTTTTATTAATAATATTTTCAAACTAATCCAGTTCACAATTAAAATCTTAGAATAAAATAAAGGCTATAAAAATATAAAATTAGTTGACCATTGGCGGTGATTTTTTGATTAGCAGATTTTAATGTAGAATGAACTTCATTTCTGACCGACTTGCTAGTATCTTGGCTAAGTTTATATATTAACTTGATCAGAAAATATACAATTTTGTCATTGAGAATGCAAATTTTCATTTATTAATCCATAATTATTGAACAAATTTCTAGAATTCTATAAACATATAACCTATGAATCATTTCAAAATAAATGTCGATCATTCCAAATACTTGTACCAAAAATACTTTCTCATATACATTTATCTACCATCGCTATCACCGTGATATATTTTAACAACGAAATGAAACGTAGTCTTATCAATATCGTAGCGCGTAAAAAAGTGCTATAAAAAAGATCATTACTTTATGCGACAATCTCGAGTTGGTTTGTATTTGTGGAAACGTACACTTTTTACCGTTTTTTCTTTGCATGTATGTAAGTAATTCAGATACTGCAGAACGCGTAGCAATAAAGTGGACTAGCTGACAAAACGTTATACGGGTGGAAGGAAAAGGAATCTCCTTAGCCGTTTCGTTCAATGTTCAGCCATTACATCACGACCGCTTTGAATCACATGGGTTGACCATGGGTTGACCGGTCGTATTGCCAGAGCGCCATGTAAGGGTTTTTTATCCTGATACGAGGAGATTCGTGTCCGATCGTGCTTCTTTGATTTTTGAAATAGATATAACAACATCCTGATCTAAATAAGATCGAGCTACTGGTACTAGTTTTATTAGTCTTATCATTTGCAAACACGTAGAGTGCTCAGGGAGTGATCGATTTTGTGCGGATGTGTTCGTTCATATTCCTACCATGCACATATTCCTACCTGCAACAGTTAAGGATGCACTAATCACTTAATAAAGTTTGAAACAAAATAATCAGGCAAATATTAAAAGCACCTAGATATTGCCACCAAATTGGTTTAATTACTGGAACAAGGCTAATGAATTATGTGTTAATTAAATTTGCTACCAAGTTCAAGACGAGACGTGTTGATCACCTAATTCTAGTCTATGATAACTACCTAATTTTTAGTTTATGATAATATTTTGTTATGTCGTATTTTTTATATTTTATCACAACTTTTGTTCTTATTTAACAAATGGCATCGCAAATATTCGAAGTAAATTGTGTTCTAACTTGATTGAAAAAGTGTTCATAAGAAAAAATAATTTCTGAGCTGTTTGCAATTCTTTTCTGGCTTGAAGTGTACGTAAATTACATTACTTCGATTATATGATATATACATTGAGATGTGTCCAAATTAATGTATTTTTATTCTAATCAAAATTCTAACAAATTGATTTTTGCCTGATGAAAATATATTTATTTCAATGTATATTTTGACCCTTCACTTAAGAAAAACTTAGACCTTAATTTCAAATTAACATACATTCACTCAATAAAACTTTAAAATTGCTATCTGTCTATACAACAATCAGTATTTTTAAGGATGTCTATTGGGCATGGAAATAAAGTTCTGTAGGGTAAACCAGTAGTAAGGGTTTTAATTTTGATAACTTTAATTATGCACGATTGCAGACAATAAAATATTCTAGAAAAATACATGTGATAAAGTTCAAATTTATGTATGAAAACAATATGTTAGAACGAGTTATTTTAAAATCAATAAATTCAAATTCAGACACTAAAAATAAATAATAAGGGATAAGTTTTAACTTAAAATTGATTATGCCTCATATGTAACATAATACTTTTTCAGCCAAAATTCATTTTGATACATTTTTTAAATCTATATTCTTATTTATTTCACACATATATCGTATATCAACATACATAGCAGGAAAATATGTTAGGGAGAAGTAGTATTAAATCATAGTTGGTCGTTATGCAGTCATAGAGATATGAGGATGCAGGGAAAGTCAGTCTATAGATGATTTAGTGAACGGATTGTAATTCAATATTCGCAAAAATAGTGCGAAAGGGATTTCACTGAATAGAAATCTAAATATATAGTGTTAGATTGGAAAAAATGGTAAAAAGTTATTTTTGATTTATTAAGCCATATGGATCAAAGACGTGAACTCTCAAAATGACAGCCAAAATGTATGCAGAGAAAAATGAAAAAAATAAAGTATATTAAAAAGTAGTGTGGAAAGAATTTATTGAATGGTATTGAATAGAACAGTAAAACTTAAATGATTGCCTTCGAAGGTGAGTTAGATTGAAAAATCTCGTCTCATAATTTTATGAATTATTTATATAGCATTTTCCAGAAACAATCGTTTCGTCAACTCAAGCAAAAGGTTTTTTGAATCAATCAATCGGATGGCTCGTTCACTCAAGAGCATCATATTTTTGCAACGGCTGGATCTGTCTTCGTCAAAAACTAACCAAAACTTTTCTGTATTATCACAAATTAAATGTTTTTGTTTAGTCATTCCACTTGGATGCCCGTTTCTAGCAGTAACTGAGTTTCCATTTACTGCACCCTTTGCTTCGTATCCCAGAAACGGCTGGACTGACCTGTTCCAAAAACTAATCAGAACTAATCTCCATTCGGTTGAGCGATACTCCAAAAAACGTCGAAAAATTGTATCTACACATACACACACACATACATTATTTCTGCGGTATGCCAAAATGTTCAGAAACCTCTGAAACGTGAAGATGTGCAAAAATTTTATTTTCGATTTTTGGCCCATTACTATAACTTTTCCTACGGGAACTTAATATTAATTTCATATATTATAAGCATTATTACAGCTTAAAGAACAGAACCGAATTTTTGGTGTAAAAGAAACAAAGTTATCACTTAGTTAGTTCAGTTTCATCATTACTGGTTTCCCTATGATAGCATTAAATGACATCAATTTACAAATGCTTCTAAAATCAAACAAGCGTTCCTCACTAAATTTGCCAACATTTGAATACGAAATCGCTTGACCATTATTCTCTCACGTCGCTCGCATAACTTTATTTCGTTACTCTCGGTTCCAAGGAAATTTTGCCAATTTTCTTTTATTTATATTTTACTTTTATTTTCGCAATAAAGTGAACTTCATGAGCGTTGCCTCGTTGCATATTCCTGGACGGTATTTACCCGGGCACGTCAGCGTTTACGACGTTATTATGCGGCATATGGGAAAATATGATATCGCCCGTAAACAGTGATATCGCGCGGGAGACTGTGGACCTTTTAAGAAGATTGGGATATATGCGCAATGAACATTTAATGAATATACGACCATATGCATCCATAAAAACACAAATATATGACTAGATGAGTGTGCAGGATGAAATCTGCGACGCAGGCATTCGATTTATCCAGACGTAGTACATGTATGTTTGTTATTGTTAACATATGACTACAACTTGACGTGACAACAAATCGATATGCATAACTAAATATTAGTATTTAGATCCGGGCAATGGCCAAAACAACGAATTGTCACTTTCAAAGTTATCTATACATTTACCTTAATCATATCAATCCTTACTACGCAAGCGGTTAAGAGCGACGGGACTTGTTTCAGAGGTCCCGGGTTCGATACCCACTTCGAGCAGTCTGTTGTCAGGCAACAGTGACAACGATTTTCACTTGGAAATATAAATAGCAATATGTTTCCAAGTGAAATCAGCCCTGACCCGGCATTGTTGCACCATACTTGCCATATTACAGAGATTGTAATAAAAATTTATCATACAGAGATGTGACAACTGTTTGGGTTGCCATCTGTAATAAAACAAACGTAGTTTGTAAGATATTAATCAAAACAGCTCTTAGAACCCATATGTTCTGATCGCTGTTCAAATAAAATTAAAAAAAAAAAATCCTTTCTACGCATTTTCTCATAATTTTAATGATAAGTACAGTCTAATTTTAAATCTGTGTAGGATCAACCATCTTACACGGTTTAATATGATTACTTGAAAATACAACTAGAGATACTAAATTACAATACATATCCTTCTACTTAAATTTTGACTCTTTTAAAACAACTCCACATTTATTTTTGAAAAATAATATTAATTGTTTTTTTCCTAAATGACTCGTTTAATGAATGGGATGGCATTAACTGAAGATATTATAAGCACCATTAAGAAAACATTTATATCATGACTATATATTAAAATTTCAAACATTTTTACTAAAGGCAAAAGAGTAGTTTATGATTTCGTCTGAAAATACGGTTTGCTGGTATTAGGTTTTCTCGATGGTTTCATGTTACTCTGAGACTAAAAATTAAAGAAAGTTTGTATATATGTGAGTAAATAGATTTGTGACTCGGTCTGACCTCTAATTCGTAATTAGTTAAACAATTATTTTTGACGATTTTGATGAAACTATGCATATATAATAGATTTCGTGGTTTTAACAATTTATCATTTACATATAGTTTTTATATTCTTTGATAAAAATTCAAAAACAAAACTTGATAAATTTACAATTATTTTAAACTCTCAGCAAAGCATGTTTGAAATTATCATCCTGTAGGGTAAGTCAATACAGTATTACAATAATCGAAAAAAATCGAAAATAAAAATTGTCATATATTTTTACCTTTAAAGATCTTCTGAACATTTTCGCATATCGTAGAAAAAAGGTTGTAGGTGTGTGAGTGTTTATGTATGAGAGCGGATACAATTTTTCTTTGACAGTTTCGGGAGTATGGACTAACCGATTTCAATTATTGAAAATTGATTCGATTCCTATTGATGGGTAAACTTGCTGATTAAATTTTAGCAAAATTTTCAATAAATTAAAATTGAATGAATGAAATAAATTTAAATTTTGTTTTTAAAATTTTTGCTAAAAATTATTTTTTTCGAAAAGTTTAGTCTCATAATGTCCTCGAATGCTTTTTGTCTACCTCGGTTTGATTTGGTTTACATATGTGTACATATCGTGTAAATATTCACATTTTGTTGTAGGATATTCTCGTTGCCTAATTAAATAATACTAGAACTTATTAATTTAGGGTACTAATAAGAATCTATTTCAAAATATTCAAAACAATTGGTATGATTATTGATAAATTTTTATCATTATTCCTCGAATTTTTAATTACGATACAGGAAGATCTAGCAATTTACCATAAGACGCGATACCATGCAACGCCAGTTAATTTATTTCAAATACTTAATTTTCAAAATCATAAAATTTTAAATATTGTCTTTCAGCAACAGATATTTGACTCTGTTTCCTAGGTAATTTTATTTCCACAGCACGTTCCGTTTTAAAAAACAACCTCCGTTAAATAATTAAGTTCCGTTCTGGATTTTTTCCTCCGGACGATGTTTTCCTCTTCGGGAAAACATCTTACGACTCCTCCGCTCTATGTGAACACCCTGTAATAATTCACGTTTTATGATCTCGGCCTGTCTGATTTTATGGCGGCGTTTATTTCCCTGCACGGGCGCGTTTATGCCTCCGATTTATGGAGGGTTTTATATTACACTAACGCACAACTCAGGCCGCAACGTTAGACACTAGTTGTGTCGTACTTTATCCTGTACAATCCCAGAAAGAAGATTTCTGAACCATGAAAATAGTAACTTATGAAATATTTAATACAAAAATATTTATAAATTTGAGTAAAATTTCATAGAAAATCTTAAGTTTTAGTTTTTAGCGCTGTTACTTCAGGTGGACACATCGTATAGAAGTACTGATTAGTGCAAATAAAAATAAGGAACCAAATATTTTTATATATATAATTTACTAGATTTTTGAAATTGAACCCTACATTTGTAATAAATTAACTATTACCGACTTTTACTAAAGAATAATAGTCACACAAATAATTAATGGGTTGTATCTTGTCCTCCAACGAAATACGAACCTGCAACTTTGATAGTTAACATGAAATTCTCTATATATGGTATCTACGTTAAAATATAGAAATACCTGTATTGATCTATAAGCCGAAACAATAATTAAAATGTTAATATAGTATAATCGATATAAAATGTTTAAAATAATAATTATAATTCTTGATAGCATATCAATCTACTACAAGCAGATGAAAATGTTACTAAATAATATTTTACTTTGTACTGTCATTACTCTAAATCAAATATCCTTTGTCTGTTTTTTCAAAAACCAATTTTTAAATAATTTAAGATTTCTCCACCACTTTCCTCACTCCCTTTTCAAGTTCAAATATAGTTCATCACCAAAAAAGCTTTGAAATTCAATATAGATTTTTCTCCAGATATTTTTCTTCAAACCAAAACATAAAACCATAAAATGTGCTCCCACAAACATTTCTTCAAATTTTTCTTCAAAATCTCTGGCATCTTTTATATCAAATTTACTAAACATTTTTTCAACTTCTCTAAACAAAAATAATCTTGGTAATAGATATATCTCTTTCAAAACAATTTAAAAAATATCATAAAGTGCTTCATTTTTTATTGTTTACTAATAGTACATATAAAGGTAGTATGTGCCGATTATGAAAATACCACATAATTTTTTTTATCTTTATTATTTTGTTAATCAAGACTTACATAAGTCTTTTAATATAAAGACTGTTTGCTTGTAATGAAAAGAAGAATCAAATAAAGATACAATATACATAATAAGTAATAAAACTTAAGAAACTAAAGGAAAATAATAAAGTGAAGTAAGCAATAAAAATATAAATGGAAAAGTTGGCTTGGTGAGAGGTGTTGCAACTAATCCACATAAAAATTGATTTCGTTTTATTTAGCGTCACTTCTCAGAACTAAAAAGTGTTTGCCTGGTTTCGTAATCTCTTTTAAACAACGAAAATGCTTAATCTTCCTACTATCTCTTTAAATCGAAACCAAATTTATCGTCATAATTTTTTTATATTAAAAATTAAAATGGAGAATACGTGATATTTATGCTTCACCAAGCATTTTTTTTACTTTCTCATCAAATCAAAGTCAAATTAAAATATTAGACAAATTATTTTTCAAAAGCTAACATTTTTTTACTTTTTATTTGAGTCCAAGTCAAACTTAGTAAATATCAAAATTTCAAAGATAATTAAGAACAATTCAGATACTAAGTTTTTCTTTAAATCAAAGTTAAAATAAATTCTGAGAATTGGTTTACAAAAGCAAACCAAGTCAAAGTCAAACTTACTAATCTACAATATTCTCTTACAAGATGATTAAATAAAAAGAAACGTGAAATTTGTTATATGAAAGTTATTCCTTAAAACAATGCCAAGTATTTATCAAAGTTTATTTTCTAAAAAAATAGGATATTTTTATTATTTTTTAATTTATTTTACATTCCAATTTTAATGAAAATGCTCACATTGAATTGGTACTTTTTTTCTCGAATGTTTAAATGAGATACGAAAAGTTCCACCAATTTGCTCTAAGGCACGACGACATGCACCACTAGTTAATTTAATAATTTATTTATTTTAATTGCTTAATTTTCAAAATTTATAAAATGTTAAATATTTATATACAAGATAATCAGTCACCAAAATTCATTAGCAAACTCCTTGATAACAGAGGACTATCCAAGGAGATTGAAAAAAAAAAGCGCCGCTGGATTTAAGCCATCAACTCTCCTGATAAAAATGGAAATGAAACTTAATAGTTATTTATAAGAAATTATTTTATAGTTAAATAGTTAAAATTATACAATTATCAATTCAATATTGTGAATTTTTTATCGAATGGGAAAACAACTACTGAGTTGTTTTTCCAACATGCCCTTTTAGTATTCATCAAATTTATTAAATGTCCTTAAGTGGACAGTTGTAAATAAAAGAGATAATATATATATATATATATATATATATATATATATATATATATATATATATACGCTTTTATTTTCTAATTTTCTTTTGTTCTCGATTTAATACCAGAAAAAAACAATAAGAATTTTACATTAGTTATAGCATTGATTCAACATAAAACACGCTTTGCTCTTAAATCGTCGGTATTACAAATTTAACAATTACACTCTACATCACCTATCCACACCAGCATAAAAGTACAAGTCCTGATGTCGCATATAAATCCTTTATAAAGTCGCCCATAAAGCAATGCCCTGGCATGTAGCCATCCTCTATTTGCCTGTGTCGACACAGGGCCCTCAAACCTTTTGCCACACGGCGGCGTGTCAGTCCCGCCGTCGCGGTGAGATATCACTTGCGGGTTCGCGGTATTACACCCGGTACATTTGCGAGGAGATTTATTGCGGCTCCCATCCATTACAGGGAAAACCCGTCACCGGAGGAACACTTTCCCAGTGGCAAACGCAGTGACAGACGTTAATGGTCTTAAAGCGGTCTGAGGTCGAGACAGCGT
Organism: Ctenocephalides felis; assembly: GCF_003426905.1. NCBI lineage: Eukaryota > Metazoa > Arthropoda > Insecta > Siphonaptera > Pulicidae > Ctenocephalides > Ctenocephalides felis. Next base: position 27,182,887 of record NW_020537646.1, read on the forward strand.
TGGAGATAGTGAATTATTGAATTTTGATTAATAACAGATTCAGATAGGAATATAATAAACAGCAGCATCGTTAGGCATAGTAATTGAAAAATGTTTTTATATAACTGTACGATGACAGGATTTGAACTCGAACCAATTTTACTTTCTTTTCTATGAACCGAGTCTACTAACTGGCTTACTGAGTGAGTTTCCGAGATAATTTGGTTGTTGGCTAATTTATGCATTTTAATTATAAAAGTAGAACAAAAAAAATATCAACCGTAAATGATGAAAAAAACCTGACGGGATAGAACTCGAACCAATTTTACATTCTTCTCTATGAACGGTGCCCTGTAACTCGATTACTGAGTGAGTTTCCAAGATAATTTGGTAGTTGGCTAATTTATGCTTTTTAATTATAGAAGTAAAACAAAAAAAATATCAACCGTAAATAACGAAAAAACACCTGACGGGATTTGAACTCGAACCAATTTTACATTCTTCTCAATGAATCGAGCCCTGTAACTCTATTACTGAGTGAGTTTCCAAGATAATTTGGTAGTTGGCTAATTTATGCTTTTCAATTATAGAAGAAGAACAAAAAAAATATCAACCGTAAACGAAAAACCACCTGATGGATTTTTAAATAAAGCTAGTCATCATTAGAGAATGAAATATCATGTGGGCAATTCTCGGATAAAACAGAAATGTCTTGTTATGGGTCTATAATCGTAATTGTCTTGTTATTAATCTATGTATTTGCTGTCCGATCAAGCTTTTTACACATAAAACATAACCTCCAAAAGGCACAAATATCAAATAACAATTTCATCATAAGTTCAACTTCCTGATGTCTTATTGATAACCAACATAGCGAAATTCAACCAAAGTTAATATTATGATGTTTGTGCCTTTTGGAGTTTATGTTTTATTTGTGAAACGCCTGATAACACTGTGTATAACCTTGATCTGATATTTCGTCAGAAATAATCATCAGAATGGTTGAAATTAAATCCTGTATAATTGCAATTTTTCAACCTAGTTTAGGACAGTTCATGACTACCAACATTTCTATTTTATCCGAGAATTGGCCTCTATATCTTTAGTTATAAGTTGTTTGATAAACTAATAAACAAGTCAATATTGAGACAATAATAATGAAAATTAAGATATATCAAATTGTTATGAATATTTGAAGTTGTGTCAATTTTAGATGGTAATTTCAATCTCAGTCAGTCAGTCATTGAAACGTTAGTACTCCGATTTTGTACTGTAAACAGATTTGTATAAAATAATAAAATCTAATAAAAATAAGCTTATCTTAATATTAACTTTAAAAATTAAAGCGCAAAAATTGTTAAACACTAAAAAAAAACTTGTGCTTGCCTTTTTCTAAAGCTAGACACGATCAGATTGAAATATTAGATTATAAAATAATTATCAAATGTTCAACAATCTACTGAATAAGTCGAATCAGCAATCATGTCTCATATTTTTTATGAATATTTGAAATTGCGTGAATTTTTAATACAAATAGTTAATACTAACTTTGATTGCCCTTTATCAAAAATCAATAATCACATTTTTCAACTGTTTTGTTAAAATATTGCTTGTATATAAACATATTCAAAATTTAATTAATTCTTTATGTTATAAAATGTAAAATTATTTATTACATATAGTAAAATATAAATTAAAATAACTCTATAAAAGATGTTTGTGTAGTATGTCGAGCTCCTATTTATATTTCTATCGTTATAAATCGTTAAATATGGTTAAAAAAATCTATTTTGTGTTTTAAAGTGTTATTTTGTTCTGTATGCATAGTTTTAAATTGTCTAGGTGTTACTAATAGATCCTAAAACGTTAAGGAGTAATATATATATATATACAAATGTGAAGAAGCAACTAAAATGTGCATTTTATGTAATCTCCTTTATAAGTTATACATAGTTCATTAAAACTATAAAACACATTAAGATAAAATTAATTAAGAATATCTATCTAAGCGCGTTTAATGTATTATTTTATCTACTCCAGAGAATAAAAAACTGAAACTATCTACAAAAATAACAAATTAATAAAAAAATTTTACTAAATATGCTAACTAAAAACTAAAAAAAATAAACTTAATTAAATTTTTAATTTTGCTAAAACTGAACATACCCAAAAATGCTCAGTTTAATCAAACATACTTATGAAAACACTTTTGAAGAAGAATATAATTGATATCGATTTCTATAAAGAAATGCATGAGATCTTAGATACAATTTGATCATAAGCAAATATGTGTTGAATAATCCAAACGTACCATTCGAATTTAACTTAATACATTTTTTTACGTCTAGAAGCCAGTTAATAAGTATGATAATTTTCTAATAGTAAGTTATTATTATTTTAATATCTCTATTTGCCCACTCATTCTCCAGCTTGCAATTTACAAATCCTGCTCTAATAAAAAATTGCTTCCGTATTCTGTTAACGTTGATATAATATGTCGGTATCACATTTTTATAAGCATATTCATATCCGGCTTTATGAATATTTTATTTAATGCGAGTGGCGGATAAAAAAACACCTCGTGCTAGATCGCAATCATTTCTTGTATGCGGTGCACATTTGGTACTGCGAAAGAAGAGAATAGGGCATTTCTCACCACTCTTCCTTGGACTCGTTCTCCGCGCTAGATATATTACAAGATCCGGGCACGTAATAATTTATACCGGGCTCTGGTGGGAGGGCAAAGTTCTGACGGCTGGGCTAAAAGTGGTAATTTTTCTTATTTCCGTCACCTCTTCCTTATATGTATACGTTTTCATACACATGTATGGTAATTCGATTTGAACGTACATTCTAGACTTTTCTGTTCTAGAGATACTTGTTTTCTACACTTAAAAACTAATATGTAATTGAATGCTACATGTATATGTAGGATTAGGCAGGACATAAATGTCCAATATGATTTTGAGCAATTCTATTTCAAAAACCAAACCCATTATATTACAAGAAATAATTCATATCAAACAAACAATTATCTGACTATGTTCAGTGAAACTCCTAGCTAGTTCATCATTAGTAGTAATAACATTGATTTGTACAGAATACTAATAGACTTTATAAATGAATGCAATATAAGGCTATAGAGTAAGATATTTTTAAGTTTATTTAATGTAACTATCTATATTGGTATGGTAATTTTTAATTTAATTTTCTACTTAATTTATATTTATATGTGTATTATAATTTATAATGGCTAAATGACTAAGAAGTCGAGGCCAGTTAATAAATAATAATAAAAAAAATCATTCATCATGATTTCATCATTCATTTTTATTGCTGTTTTGCAAAAATTTGCTATTTGGGCGACATAAGGGGTGTAAAATTGGACGGCTGGGTGCAAAAGATCCACAATCTTATTTTTAAGTTTACAGGAATTTAACAATATGACGGCTACATTTTCAACCAATGCAAAATAAATTCCAAATCAAATAAATTTTATGGGTACATTTTTTACAGAGATAACACAGTATATAACCTTGATCTGATATTTTGACACACATAATCATCAGTATACTTGGAATTACTACTTATTTAACTTACATCTTGTGAAATTGCTTTTTTAATTCACTGTTTTTAATTGTTTACTTCTTTGTCAGGGTAAACGTTCAGACTAACTTAAAAATAACAATACATCTTATAGAACCATTAAATACTGTATATCTAAGTTATATTAAGGTTTCGTAAACTATACAACAGTTCTCACAACTAAAAAAACAACGAAAGAAAATACTCTTGTTATGAAGTTTCAAATATTGCTGGTTATCTCCCTATTCCGCGACGTCATTAGATTAAAAATAATCATTAAGATCACAATTCTGAATTTGATATTGAAATAAAAAATTCAACTTTTTTTTTGAAAATTTATTTTAAAATCCATAGTCTTAGCCTTCAATCACTAGTAACTAAAAATGAAATTTAAAGATTTTAATAATATTGAGATTGAAAAATTGAGATTAGCAAACTGTAAACTAGTTTAAATCTTGGTAAAAATATTGTTAAAAAAATTCTTCAATAAGGTGAACAACATGTGTCGAACTGATTGTGATTTTTTGCATGTTTTTATTGTATTATAAAATATTTGGAACTACTATCTATATAGAAAATGTTAGTGTAGTATGTTGAGCTCTTATTTATATTTCTATCGTTATAAATCGTTAAATATGGCCAAAAAAATCTATTTTGTGTTTTAAAGTGTTATTTTGTTCTGTATGCATAGTTTTAAATTGTCTAATTGTCTCGTTTATTATTTTTGTTTCGTTGTAATCGTTTCATTAAATTCGGGCTCGTTTCTCCAATATATATTGAATTGCAATCTACACAGCTAATTTGGTAAACGACATGTTGTTTGATGTTTGAGATTACTGTTTTAGTAGAAATAATGTTACTTGTTGCCCATATATAGTTCATTTAAAATTTTATGTAGAACATGAACTCAAATATTTATAAAAATTTAGTAATAATTATGACTGAGACATACGAGCGTGTACACTTTTGACTTTAATATTCAATGTAGTTCTTCTCAGTGTACAAGCACAGTTATGCAATATTATGTAATTTTCGTGTTTTCTTTATAAATTTCTATAATTAGTAACAACAAATTCTAAACTTGTATATGCTTTTTCACTATCCATATCACAATTATCGATACTATTGATACATATTTTCAACAAATCAAATAGTTCAATTTCTGCACAGACATAGATTCATGTAGAATCCAATTTGGGTGGTCTAAGCTTGGCAATATATTCTTCGTGCCGTGTTGGGACATTTATCTTGTCCTCTAGTAGAAGAAACGAGAATGAATGCCTTCAGAGCATGTTTGTGTGTCTGGAGGAAATGGCGCAAGTATGTGTGTAATATGTGGCATTCGAAAAACCTAGAGTTTCCACAAATTTTCTTACTTGTGCGGATATTTGTAGATAAATATGTTTTTGTAGATTTATAGATCCACTTATGTGAATGATTATTAAAAGATGATGAAGTATTAATTATAAGAGCATATGTGCACATTTTTAAGTTTCAGTGCCAGAATAATTACTGAAGTAAGTAATCATAGAAAAACTAATTAATAATTCAGAATAATTACTGAAGTGATCATATAAAAACTAATTAAGCATATTAATCTATTATGATTTATTAGTAACTTCATAAAATTCATAAAAAAAAGTTTTAACAATTCTTAATTTTAATTAAATTGGCACTGGCAAGAAAACCCCTGCATGCTACAAAGCTATGATTTTTGTTCATAAAAAGAAATATTAATTATTTTAAAATAATAACTAAATTAAAATTCACTTTATCACTTCTCTTAATAGTAAAATATTTGTACAAGCTATGTTCAGTCAACAATGAAATATTTTTATGAAATACATTCAATTAGTTACAATGGTTTTATTGCTAAATCTATGTTGGCAGGCACAAATAGAGCAAAATTCGTATTTGAGTTTTATCTTATTGTTATTGGTGTTTTTATTAACGTAATGGCTTTATCGTAAAGCCAAGAGTGATAACAAAACAAATGTTAATAATTCATATTTGATAGTTTGATTTATTTCACTGGAAACTTCTAAGGTTTAAGAATCTTATCCTTACCATATCCACCATCCCGACATTTCAACTAACTCGACGAGAGAGGGAACAAGATTGTGAATCATTTTGTACCGCCTTACTTCCTTTCTATGAGACCAAGAGTTACACGACAAAGGTACTAAAACGAATAGTACTGGCGTAAATAAAAATAAATTTCAGACATGATTTGATGGTAAAATATTTCATCCAAATTTTTATCATATTTTATGATAAAAGTCGTAGATAAAATGATGAAATTCATAATATGAAAATCAGGGTTATGATACATTTATTACTTTTGTCAATATATGTAATATTATAGGAGTAAAAATAAGTTTTGGCTATTATTAACATTAAAATTATTAATATTATGAATTGATATATATTGAAATGATTAATATTCACCATAAGAAACTAACATTTTTACTGATAATTAATAATTAATAATTAACAACTAATAATACCAAATCACTGTTTAATTACTTTTATTGAGTAGCCCTAAATTAATATAAAAACTATATACAATATAACTATATTTATGATGTGATACTTTTCAAACTTTTAAATACTCACTATAGATAAGGCTCCTCACTATATATTATTTGTGCTAATTCATACAATGACAATGAAACGACTTAAACGATAAATTTGTCATTTTGATCCTATACGTTTAATAACACTCAATTAATTAGACTCAATAGACTGTTTTGAACAATTCAAAATTCAAAATTAACATTTTTGAAAAAGTTTCAATATATTTTAAATTTGGTTGTTGAGAATTTTTTAGCAAAAAAATGACATTTTTTGAAAAAAAAGTTTATTTCTATATCTTGAAATATTTTTGGAAATTTTGAACTTTTTTTTTTCAAATCAATCACGCTGCGTTGAGACGAAATATTAAAGCACGAAAGCGACTCGTTGCAGATTAACATACAAACATTGGTACGGAACCATAGCAATGTAAACAAAATTTGTTCCTTCCATTAGAATTACAAAAAATATATGATCTTTTGAAGCGTATATGTCTGATAATCATTTTTGATTCCAAATTAGCATTTTTCTTACATTTTATATTGATTCTCTGGAACCGCTGCACCTGCTTTCCCAAAAATTTTATCAGGTTTCATTTCGTCAATACAAATAAAATGTGTTTCTAATCATTCAAATCGGATGCTCCTTTATCTATAAAACTGAGTTTTCATTTTTGGCACTTTTGGCCCCGTATCTTTAAAACCGTGGATCTGTCTTTGCCAAAAACTAATCAGCACGTCTCCTGTCAATACGAATCAAATGTTTTGTGAATATTTCAAATCGATTGATCAGTGTTCACAAAATCGTGGACGAAAAATTGTATCGAAACATACATACACACTAGTCTTTAATATAGACATTTTCGAATTTTCTTACTCCCAAGAGTTTAAATGGTTCCAAATTGATAAAAAACAATTCTGAAAGTATTAGCTCTTAATATCAACTTTTAGATTGTGCGCAATTCAAACTTTCGTATGGAAATAGCATGGGAAAATTTATGAAAATTAAAAAAAAATTTTTTTTAGGTAGCGGCAAATGAATTAAAAGGGAAAATTCGTGTCATTTTTTATTGAAAATTCGACGCTCTGCAAAATTTTTGAAAATTATTTCATACTATTTCCATACAAAACTTTGATTAAATTGCGCTCTATCTAAGAGATAATATTTAGAGCTAAAACTTTCAGAAAATTGTTTTCTATCAATTTGGAACCATTTGTGTCTTTGGGAGTAAGGGGAAGCGAAAATGTCCATATTAAGGACCACCCTAATACACACACATCTATTTTATTTAAGATATGCCACAATGTTCAGAAACCTTTGAAAGATCCATAAAAAATTATTCTCGATCTACTGTAGCTAACTCTAAAGAAAGTTAATAAGTGTTCATACATCCATTTCCATGTGTTGATATCATACACATCCATCCAATAACAAAAAAATTGGCATTTTGATGAATAGATTATAACATTTCCTTATTCGCGATAAAGTTTACATAGTTCACTTTCCTCTGGCCGACACAGTCTGCCCTGCGGCTCTTGTCTGGATACTGCAAAATGAATGGACGGGCGACGGGGTGGCGTTTCCGCGGTGCTGGATTTATGATGACATCCAGTAGCCCCGAGGCGGATTCGCTACTCGCTAGATCCTTGTCGGCTGTGACCCGCGTGTAAAGCTCTCCTCTCTTCGAGGTGTCTGCGATTCTCGTGATCTGAGGTTCATTTGGAAACGACGAGGCTTGACAGCAGTTCACGGTTGTGTGAGCACGGTTTATAAAAGATAGATTGTGATAGGAAGAGTTAAGTTTGAGATTTTTTTAGTTGGCGAAATGGAATCTGTTTTTTAGAAGCTTTTTGGTCGTAAATTTTATTTAGATGAAGGTAAAGTTTTGTTGAACGTAGTTATATAATTGAACTAAATATTTTAGGGAATTTATGCTGATTTCGGTTCTTGAATGCGTTTGACATGATTTTATGAATATATTTTTTAATTTTTTTTAATTTTATTTTCAATATTTACCTTCAATATTATTTTTGGGCAGCTTCTCTTTAGTCTCCTTGAAATTGGTGTCTCAAGAAGCTAAGTGACTATAGAAATTGAATGATGTTCTAGTTTTTTAAAATGTTTGACACTGTTGACTTTTCTAACTTTATTTATAAATTCAATGTAAAGATCGTCGTGTGAGGTCTTATTGCTTATGAACTATGGATCATTAGTAATCTGTCTCAATATTTTAGATTGAGCACGTTGCAGTAGCACATGTTTGATTTGCCCCACAATTGTATGCCATAAGTCCATATTGGTTTTATTACAACCTTGTAAATTAGCAGTTTATTATCAATTTTTAATTTGTTATATTAATATCAATCAAAATATTAATTACATTCAATGAGTTATTTTGATTTACATTAAATATAATTATAGATAGTATCCACCTCAGTAAGTAAATTATTACTAGATACAAAATAATTTGATCAAGTTAATAGACCACAATTTTCTCAATCTTCTAAATTCTGGTGTAAGGAGCAGGAAAGCAACGAGTTTAGGGCAATTTTCTATTTTGTGATGATGATTAGTAAATCTTGTTTTTAAAAATTCTATAATGTATAGCATATTCGCATCATCGTGCAGAGTTTTATTACTCACCTACCAGGGTGCACCTGACATCATTCTAAGTAGTTTTGATTGGATATCCGCTGTGCGAATACTACATTAGATTTGCAAGACAGCCCCAAAGCTGTATTCCGTATGACCAGATAGGAATTGTTATCGTTTTATAAACAAAGATTTTCTTTTCGAATGATAGTTTTGAATTATGTCCGATATGCCAGTAAAGTTCTCATGCTGTGGATATGATAGTTTTGATATTTGTTGTAATGTAGTGTTTCTATATTTGTCTGTGGCCTAGATGCTAGATGTAAGTGGCATTTTGCTTTCCCGCAAGTTGAAAAACTTCACGTTAAGTGTAAATAAATTAACTTGAGCATTGAAATTTAAAAATCCGTAACATTATAACTCTCGATAGAATTCTGAGGTTTTGACATAGCTCATTATCTCAAACGTTGGTGAATTGTTATAATATAATGCTTGTTAAAACTGATAATCTTAACATCAGTCAAAGTTTGATCAAAATCATCAAAAATATTTAGAAACAACCCGGCCGATTTTTATTAAAAACTAAGCGGTACGATTTCTAATTGATATCTTAAACTAGTTTTAAAACTTTCAAAAATGGTTCAAAGTTTTTGGCTAAAACGTGTACTTGGCTGTTAATTATAAAAAACAGCTTCTCAGAAACTAGTCGACGCAAGTTCCATGAAATAGCTTTTAAATTTTTGAAATTGTTACAGCATTTTTCGGAAAAACTTTGGCCAAAAAAAAAAATTAATTTTTACGTGCATAAAAATAATAACATTCATGCTTTTTCTATTTTTTGTGTCAGACGATTCCGAATTACGTCGAAAATACTCAAATTATCTATTTGCATTTATCTACGAAAACAAACTTTTCCTCCAGAAATATACATTATTTACATCAAAATATTAACTAGTCATTATACTCCATTTACTCACATATTGTAAGTAAAAATGAAATGTGATTTTATTTTAAAGATACAGGTATAAATTTAGACTGTATAGAAATAACATATAATACTAGGTGTAAAAAATCGTTATAAAACTATTAGAGAGCAAACTACATGCAAATACTTCTATCAGCCATATATTCTACGAGTATACTAAATTTTCTTCTTTCTGGCAATATTTCATTTCCCTCTCGCGATTATGACATGACTATAACACATATGGCTTGACTCATCTGACAGTTTTCTGGAATCCTTTGATAAATCAAAACGCCAGCACACCATGACAGAATAAATCCTCAAAGATGTGCGAGATTTGATGGTAAAATCCTATAGAAATCACAGACAAAGACGAAGGTGGATTCAGAACAATTCAATTTTTCACGGTTTATAGTTAAACAAAAAACATAGAAAAAAATTCATATGCATATTGCATAAAAATCAATAAGTAAACAATGTAATATATTTAACATATAATAAATACAGGTAACATATATTGTTTAATTATACATACAAAAATATTCAAATTTATTTTTGTACCAACAGCTTATTCTAGTTAAGTTCACATCTACATTTAAAAGTAATAGAATTAAGTCAGCATAAATGTATTTCATAATTATATATGTACTCGTATGAATTTACAATCATAAATTGTACATTTACATAGAAAAAATAAGATTTTATATATTAACCCTTTCCGCAGGAGTGTCGGTACTATACGAAAAGAGTAACACAAAACATGTCGTCCATGGACGACATTCGTATACATGGGTAGTCGAATGAACATTTTTTTCTTTCAGAAACATGAATTTGTAGAATACAATCAAATTAAATATATTTTATATATTGATATAAACATAATAACAATAAAAATAATGCTCTAATAATCTAACTTTTTCTTGCTAATACCAACTATTTGTTTACTAGAAACAACACATTCATTGATTCAGTTTCCAATACAACTACTTTGTTATATATTTACTTTCACTGAAATACATTTATTATATGACATTTTCTTTGTCACTTTCCATTCTCAAACCGAACGCTTGTTTATAAAGATATATCTGTACAGCAAGTGTCAGGGAAAATATTCTCATTCCTCTTATCTCACTTCAATCCGGTGACAATATGTCAGCTAAGGGTAACTCGTCTCTTGGGAATAAGAAATCAGATTAAGGGTAGCGGCGATCTCACGCTGACTGCTAGAGAACTCGTAAATCACTTGCGAATTTATCACAACTTGCTGTCATTCGAAATATTGTGATCGTTTTTCCTTTTCGTATTGGAATGGGCATTGTTGTATTTCACTCTATTATGGCTACGACGGCTACGACATATTTGAATCAAAAATTTAAAGTTTCCTTTTAAAATATTGTAATGATTTTTTTGTCTTTGAACATCAATCAAGCATGAGCGATCACTGTCTTATGAGCTGTGGTGATGCGAAGCAACCCAATGGCAATCCATCTATTTATTTTCTTAGAATTAGAGTTGATGAATTTTAACTTTGAATTGCAGCAATGCCGAAAAAATATTTTCAAGTGAAAATAAATGCCACTAGTATTTGATATCTGGTTGCACAACTTGTGGGCTTTAACCTGAGACTTGGTGATTTTAAGACAATTAAATTAGTAGTTTTCTTATACGTATTAAAAAATGAATTATTCTTCTCAAAGCAATAATTTTTGTGCTTGTGCGTTTTTATTGCAACAATATTTTTCTCGTTTATACAATACGGAATTATTGCATTATTTAACATTTATCAATTAAGAAATTAGAACTTTGGTTTATTATTACTTCCAATAGATGTCATAAGTACAATGCTATCTTATGTGAAATTAATTATGATTTATATGAAAATGATGAATGGATAAAATATAGTATTTTGGCAATTTGTGAAACTTCGTTGATACTGTTTTAAGTATAAAGGATACTTAATTTTTATGAATAATATATGTTGCTTGGAAATAATAATCACATGCTTATTATTTATAACCAGCTGTGATTTTTTTTAAGTTATTAAGTATCATTACTATTTTGAGACAAATTTTCCAGAGATAAAAAACTGACATGCATGACAAACTTATATACAATTTCAGCAATTCAAACTAAGCTTTCAATGAAGCAGTAACTTACATATTTTTTATAAACATCAATAGTTGCATATATTTCTCTAAATACTTGAAAAGCTCACGTGATACTACCAAATGCAAAGAGATACTAGTTTGCGTTTCAAAATAGATCTATCAATTATAAATCCAATGAATAACTGAACCTTGTAATCAGACTTATTGACACTGTGGTTGTTAACGCCTTACTCAACCCTGGTCTAATTATATATTTTATTACCTTCATACAGGATGGCAATATTAAATCCTCATCCCTTGTTATATAATTTAGAACTATTAAATAATCCCTCTCATTGTCATTCATCCTGTCTCTAAATCTATTATCATATTATTAATCCATTTTTCTGAATATCTTAATCACCTGTCCCTAAATATATCATCATGCAATTAATCTATATTTCTAAGAAACTCGGATTACCTGTACCCAGTTTTAAATCTACGTATCATGCAATCACCGACCAATACCTGATTAGTTGATGAACGTAATAGCCACTGATTCAATCCAAAATTGTAAGGGAATGTCGCTTAATTCTACAAAATGAACCAATCAGAAAAATATATAAAATTTTAAAATCTTTATAATTTAGTATTAACTCAAATATCATCTAGTTAACATCAGTCTTAAATCAACATTCAAAGCAATAACATCTAACATATCATCAATAAATTTTAATCTTTCATTCAAATATACAATAATTAAGCATTTATTATTATTCTTTTATTCGGTCTGATAGATAGCCACTATCTAAGTATGTCTGGTCCTTCGACAATATAAATAAAGTGCAAGTGTTTTAATAGAGTCGGCAGCATCTTGGTGGATCACGGACTTCTTATACATTTTTGCAATCTATCTTTTAACATATTTTTGATCCATTCGAACCGGATGGTCAAATAATAAATAGTGGTTGGACTGAGACTTAATATCAGACGCATTGATACTGCGATTGAACTGGAATTTGGACTCAGACTTATTGATACTGTGGTTTAACTGAGACACTGAGATTCAATATAAGACGTATAGATACTGTACTTGAACTGGCGCTTAGACTCAGACTTAATTACTCAGATACTTGAACTCATGTATTGATACCTTAGTTGAACTGAAACTAATCTTGAAGTACTTATTGCCTTTCTATGGCGGAAATAAGAAAACCAATGATATTCCACTCATTTTTGCCAATTCTTCGGTGCTACCATATTTTGGTTTATAATATTGATTGAATCTGGGAGATAGCATAACATTATGTTACTCATTTATGTTTTGAGGCTCTAGTTACAAATTGTACAATTATTTGTGAATTAAATTAATACTCAACGCAAGATACATATAATAACCTGCTTAATCTAAACCCATGCCGTGGGTCGTCAATGCATTCAAATATACGGTGAAAATGAAAACACGGTGCAATCTTGATATTTATTGAGTATTTTCTCAATAAATATCAAGATTGCAAGATTGAAGTAACTATAATATCCTACTAAATCTAGACCCCTGCCATGGGTCGTCATCGTACGTTTTACGCATGTTATGTTATGTCTTACCTCTTACCTCGAATTCGTCCTAGCGGTAAATCTATTCGACCGTCATTGCATCGCAAACGCATGCATGCACCGGTCGTAATTCAAGCACGACGTCTGCACGTATATATACATATATTCAACAACAGCTACAGGACCTATGAAATATATAGCACGGAGTCAACGCTGTTCTGTTCCGTTGATTTACAACAGGACGCCCGACGGCGGTACGGTACGGTTCTGTGCGTGCGAATGAGCTATAGCTCTGTTTGCCGCCGGCTAACGCGGCTAGTTACGACGTCATAACGCACACGGCATTGACGTCATTTATTTTGACGTCCGGCGAAGCGGATGCAAAACCGGCACTAGAGTTACCCGTTAGGTATTTAATTGCTAGGACATATAATATCTCGACATGACTTTACGATTTCATGCCACCGATATGCCATTCTCTGATTTTGACATTAGTGTCGCATGGAAATGTCGTATGGTGCGGAGAGGAAGAATTATGGAAGACTTGATATAACTTGTTATTTATTATCTAATAAAGATGTTGCAAAATAGAACAAACATGATATTTTCAGTCGCAGACTCATGGAGTGTGAGTTACTGATTTAAATTTTCCTAGACCTCTTTTGCTTGACAATATCTCAGAAACTAGTGGGCAAAGGGCTTAGGAAAAATTGTTGGTACTTCCCGCACCGTAATTAAATATTACACGAATAAAAACAATCAATAATCAATAAAATTAGATCTATGATCAAGAACAATTGTTTTAAATATTGTTTGAAATTAATATTAATTATTTTCAAATAGATTGTTGTGAATACCGTAAGTTCGAATAAATTCGTATTCGAATTTTATATATAAGAGCTTACACATTAGACGATGAACAATATTGTAATTTTAAACACTATAACTCTTGCTACGAAACTACAACAAATAGAAACAAAATTTGTACTTATTATTAGAATCTTTATAAAATATATGATAGTGAGCGTGTCTAGCTACCATTTTCGATAGTCAAATTGCATTTTTTTTTAATTTTGTTTTATTGGTTCTGTGAAACTGCTGGATCTGCCTTTGCAAAAAATTTATCAATTCCTCTATATATTTTCAAAATATATTTTCAAAAATAGTAATATTTTGACTAAATAAATTACAAAACTACCAAGTTACTCTATCTGCGTATTAAAGTTGATTAATATTTGCAAACGACGAGCATGAAATTGAAAATAAATCGATCAATTACTCGATTTTATAACGATCATGCGAGCAGAAGTCTGCTTAATATTAATGCTGAAGAAATTACAGGGAACGTCAGAGAATTATACATAATTATATTTTAAAACCTCTTTGCTTAAGATATAACATTAATATATTCCGTTTTTACTAAACCTAAACGAATCGAGCGACTAATTTTACGTTCTACCCTTTCATTGCATATTTTATATGTTCTCAACTTGCATATAAGACTACCTATTACGCAATTAATCTTCTATAACACACGGTTATGCAATTATAAAAATATCATTTAAGCTGATGATATATTAATTTTATTAAAAAATAAAATAATTACTCAGAAAAAACTACTTGCATTTTTTTCATCAACTGTTTCTCAAAAAAATATACAGCAAAATTCAGACGTGAAATACTTGTAAGTAGTATTTATTTCCAATGTTACGTTCTAGTTTTGACAATTTAGGCAAAATTTACTGGTCGTGTATTTTTTAAATTTAATCATTTTCAAAAAAATATATTTTTATGAGTTTTTTTCCTCTTCAAATTACGAGTAGGTTACGGTAGTGACAGTTGTCATAACAGTTAAACTATACAAATTTTGAGATAGGATTCTAAGCGAGTAAGATGAAGTATGTCTGTTCGAACAAGTTTTGCATTATTGCATTGAGTCTGCGCCCTATATGATCTGTAGACTGAATTACTTCATGAATGTTATAAAATTAAATAAAACAAGAAGTTAAAACGTGATTAAAAATCTTATATTCCATCTTAATTAAGTAACCCTAATCAACATTTATAGCGTTACATGGTATAGAGTTATTTATTCATAAAAATAAATAATTCAATACGATATAAATATAAGCTCATTTTTTATCGTATGAGCGAACATAAATTGTAAAAACCCTTTGATTTAATGCATACAATGTTAAGCAAAATGTCGGCAACAAAATAATCATATGGCCAACTAACAAGGCAGTTTACATACATAACTGTACTCACTGTATCCTCAAGTAAGAATTACAAGTAGGAAAAAGCGAGAATGCTTTGAAAGCATTGACGTAGCGAATTCTAATTTTTCAATATCAAACAAAAAATGTATGAAACTATTGAGGTGCCTGGTATCGTGCCTTAAGACAAATTGCTGGAACTTCCCATACTGTAATTAAAAATTTGTCATATTTGAACAAACTTTTATTATTCAAGAACAATTTTATTTGAGATTTTAAATTATTAATGCAGGCATTATAAATCAAAAGTAACGAATAAATGCACACAATATGCTTAGACTATTATGATTTAGGGGGAAGTCCCGTAACGCCGGACGGCACCAAACACTCTATTTAAAAAAAAATTACACGTATTATTTAAGCAAGTATAAATCTTTTCATTTCAAAATACAAGTAAAAGGGGCAACCCTTTCCTATTTTAGGTGCAAAATCGGCGTCACCTAAATATCAATGAAAGTAATTCTAGCATATTTATGCATTTACATTTGAGTGGTATGCAAAGATAAAAATTGTACTTGATTGTTATCCGTAAAATGGTAGAATATTATTTATCAAATATAATAATATTTTACCCAATTTTAGTAGGTGCCACTAAATGATCGAAAATGTCTGTCCCTTTGCACCGGACACTAAGACGTCCCTTAGTGCCGGACAGTAAACATATTGATATTTCTTGTTAGAATATACGTAATTTATTCCAATTATTTAATTTTGTTCTGTATGAGAGCTAATGGTCACTACATACCCCATTTTTCGTATTTCCTAGTAGAAGATTGAAAATCTTATGGTGAATGCACCATCTGAGAGCATCGGTGTGGCCCAACAAAAGGGGGATGAATAGTGACTTTTTTTGCAATATCTAAAAATATTCGTCAAAAGACACATATGCAGACATTCCAGAGTGTGGAGATGGCTACATATGCTGCGATCAATGGCCTGTATTTTGAAATCATCCGAAGTTTGATTGATAGTATTAATTATTTTTAGCAAACATTGCGGTTTTGTTGATTTAGTTTGTTCTCTAATTTTGTTATCTAACATAAATCGTAATTTAATAAACATTTCGTAAAATATTTTTTTATTTATTTATAAATAATCTTAGGTGTCCGCCACTAGGGGACTTGCCCCTAAATATGCTAAGAATTTTGATTCTTAGTACGAAATAAATTCTTTGAATATTATTTTTTTTTAAAAAACAAGTACAGTAAATAAATTATTAATTACCACAAAATCAATATTGTGAACGATGCTCCTGCAGATATGAAGCAAATTTCTTAATTGCGCCATGTAGAGGGTTACCGCAAATTTAAAATTTTATAAAAAACATCAAAAAGTGAAAATAGTTTTACACTGATATATCAATTACTAAATATTATTACTGTTGCCGTATATTATTACTATTAAATTTCTCAATACCATTAATTTGTATATATAATTTTTAAAATATACTAACGTACATGATATATTTGCAAAAGTTTTCTAATATAAATTTCTATGTATGTATGTAGCTCAGGATTTACCTTAATAATAGTTGTAGGATAGCTATACATACAAAATTTATCTTGAATTGTATGATTTAATGTTTTCACGAGATCTATTTTAATTTTTTTTAATCATTATATGAAATTTGAAGAAAATTTAAAACTTATTGTATCGTTATTTGCATAAAAGCAATTATTATTACAATAATAAACTTTCCAAAATTCTATGTAATGCTTTTTCAACCCGCGCCCCTGAATCATTTTAACGAGCACCTAAGTAAAACATAAACAAAATTGCACACTACACAAGAGATCCATCGTATTTCGCAATTCTCAGTATTCACGATGCATCTGTGTTATTACAGTAACATTACAAGCCACTCACCACGCCGAGTGAGGAAATGTTTAAGTATAGAGAGATCAAGCCGAGTGCGAAGTGAATTGAACATAAAGTATAAATAAGCAGTAAAGAAGTATGGGCTCTCTGAATCGCATTTTGCTCTAAGGCAGCCTCAGCCGTGAGCTTCGATGGCAATTGCTCATTTCGAAATACGGGAATTTGTTAAAGTACCAGTATCTCCTTACCCTTGGGCTTGAATCAAAATTCAAATGATTTACATTTTAACAGATCACTGCACGGATTCTTAAATGGAAGGAAACTGCTTTCTGTCGTTGTTTGTTGTAATGAGTAGTTGGTTTTATTTCAAGTATATGGAATTTAACAGAAGGAAAAATATACACGTATTCATAAAATCACTGTACCTATCCCCCGCTTACACTGCACTCGTTGCACACGTTTTCGATTTTACACGGATTTTGAAAATAATATTTTTAACGAAATAATTTTGCATTTACACGAAATTATTAACACTAACTACAATTTACTTATATCTAATTATATATAATTGTTCTACTGTCAAAATACAGCACTTCAAAATGTATGTAACAGTTGTGGATGCTTAGTTGTCTATGTTTATGATGAAAATCTGTAGATTTAGATCAGAACTTCCCGTTTCATGATTAAAACTAAGTTTTATGTGTATATATGCTAGTCTGTTTGAAATATCAAAACAAAGAGCATAATTACTTTGAACTTTTTTTAATTAGTGTTTATATGTAATTGATAGTTTCTGTGTTTTCCGTGAATAATTTCAATGTCATTTAATAGTGATTTGCTATATAACACAGTTTTTTCCACATAAAAGTAAAATTTTCGAATGTATGTAGAATGTATGTATCTTTGGTGTAAAACAGGGGATATTATATGTGTATATTACAAGTAAAAATAATTAAATATTTATATCTTTTACTTAGAGTTATGTTCTTCAAATCAAAAGTTCTGGGTTCGATATCCGTTTCAGAAAGCCTATAAATGGGAATGTGTTTCCAAATGAAAAGAATCAAACCCAGATATTTCTGCATCTGATTTGAATTGAAATTATAATACAAATTCTAATAATAAATATATCACATGGAAATAGGATAACTTGCTATCTATAAACCTACGTCACTACTAAAGCTCATAAAACACGTACAAATTTTGTTTCTTTTACAATAATAAGTATGGCCAAATAATAATGAATATAAGTGTATCAAAAGTGTATAGAAAGTAAATTACATCAATAATATTAACTGCTAATAAAATTGCATTCTCGTTTTTTTTGTAGAAATATTATGAAATTCGTGTATTAGTACTAAATTTTAACGTATTATATGCATTTCTAACTTTATTTGCAAACAAAGATTGAGAAAATAATTTTAGCATAAAATCAGAAAATGTAACTTCTGGTAGATAGGATACAGTAAATAAATAAAATGTTGTTTCGACATTAATGGACCGATTCTGCCGCTCAACAGACCAATGTTATGCCAGGCTATGTTTTAAAGAACTTTCCATACTAAATATTGAAAAAGCCATATGGTTGCTGTGAGGTCAGGCGTTTTTCTCAGGTTGTCAGATAGAAAACCTAACCTAGAAACAGCACAAATATCAAAGAACAATGTTAAAAAAAAAAGAGTCTTTTTGACCCAGCTTCATAACATATATGCGACGTTGTAGTCTTTGTGTAAAACGCCTGAATGCACAGAATATATAATATTTTGACAGTATTCAGTATTATTCAGTAGCATAATGTATGGAAGTTGGAGCGTAACTTGGCCTTGGCATAGCATTGGTCTGTTGTGCGGCAGAATCAGCTCATAAATTTACAATTTAGACTAGAGGGCAGAGTGTATGGCTATTTTTCAATAAATAGTAAATTCAAAAAATTTTGCTAATTAATCATTTTAGAAAAAAATTCGAAAAAAATCTTTCTACAATGAATAATCAGCTGAAAATGTTAATAAACGGGCAAATGTTACTGTTTTTTAGTTGTTTGTGATGTTGTTTGTTTTGTTTTCAAGGTAAAATTACTTAAAATGAAATTGGATATTTGCGCGTCGCCCTATTACATAGAAACTTTCAAATTATCATAGAACTCTGTATGAACTATTAACTTTTTAGAAGTATTACAGAATTACAGAGATAGAAAACATAATCATATTTGCAATCCACAGTTTCCATTTAATTTTTTTTTTCACGTTTCATAAATACTTTGAAAAACTGAACTTAACACTTCTGTGTCCTAGATCAATGCACTCAAACTACTAATGGTCAGCGATTATTAGTCTAAATACTAATTTAACACAAAGTCGGGCTCGGCGGAAATTACTGTAATTTCTATAACGCATTTTCTCTCCACTATATAACATTGTGTATTCTCAATACTCTATAATGATAATGATTATAAAGTAACTGCGCCTGATCATATATTATCTGGTCAGTCATCAGCCTAAAGATGGTAAAGACGATAATATTTATAACACCTATTATACAAACTATACATCAACAATATTATTTTGCGATGACTTTATGAAAAAGAGAAAATTATCCATAAAAATAAGTACTGGTAGCCAATAAATAGTAACAAATCTGTTGTAATGGGGTAGATTTAAGTATCTTTGTAAAACTTAATCAAAACAATTGCACATTGATCGTTCTAGCCATTTCTTTGTAATCTGCAGAAAGGTGATTTTTTTTTTAGCTTGCATAATGAATCAGTTAGGTGACTACAACTTAAGATTTCTAGAACGATGATGAATAATAGATGACTTACCAGAATATATTGCATTAAAAACATTATCGCTGTACAAATAAGGTCAAAGATAGTTACATTGTTGTCAATGAATAATCCCACATACTGCACAATTTATTGACAGTTTTTGGCAAGGATCAGCTGGGCAGTAATTAAATGTTGAAAAAACAAGGACAATTCTGATGAATTTTTTCATTATGGTAGAGCATGATGGTCATACTAAACATACAAAAATTTTTCGGCCATATGACAAGTGTTTTAATTTTAAAAAATTATTAAAGTTTGAAAAATGGTAGTCAAACTTTGTTTCAAAAAAAGCTTTAGTGATGTGATGAGTTAAAATTTGAATTCCGTCGACGTTTCTC